>NC_092280.1:8933800-8996300 GCF_036320965.1 Panulirus ornatus
CAGGTACCTATTGCAGCCATGTAGATGTGACATACGTATGCGGTCGGCAGTGCTGGCTGTCTCATCCCTCTCAAGGAGGCTATGACACCCGGTTCATTCTTGAAGTTCACTTGGGAACTTAAATCCTACAACCGCTTCTCTTTCTTAGGTGTCTTGGTTGAGAGCAAGTCAACCCAGACATGATTTATCAAGCAAGGACTTGCACATCTTCGAGGAGACCTCGGTGTCGTTAAAGAATATCCCTAGAGTTATAAGACTAGCGTCATCAAAGCCTTTCTCTCTCCATCGAACTTCGAAGACATTCTCCTACAGGTACTTACTTCACAACACAAGACCTTGAGCTTTAAAACAGACCCCCATCGACAACAGATTGTCTAACGCATAAGCAAGTAAGAAAATCCACAACGTTAAAAAAAGATCTGTTATAGAAACACCCGCACAAGAACAACGCTCAAGATATTCTGTGGTAACCAAAGAGTCTTCAGCTTACAAACATACGAAAGGGTACTCCATAGCATGGTTACCAACATCACCAAATGCACACAACCTGGCAACCAACTCGTTCTTTGCCGCAAGAACCTGAAGACAAGAAATTTCTCCATAGCCGACAAACTCAGCCGTGACCAGCAACCCCTCAAGAGTACTCACTTTGTTTATGAAATGACCTTTTGAGTGGGAGGTCGTAAACTCCATAATGACATGTGGCACGCGCGAGTCACCACCGCCACTCGCTTAAGACGCATCACAATGCATCGCCAACAGCAGAGTTACATATGGAAAACCAGCACGTGATCAGCTCAGCAAGTTACTAGACTGGAGACTCAACATAGATTTCCAAACATATTAGAAGATGCCAAGTGTCTTAATAATACAGAGGCTTTCCCTACCTGCTACATTTGACGTTCAGCCAACCTACCAAACACAGAACAAGTTCCTACCCCACATCTTATTGACAACCTATCAGAAAACAGAAAACTGAATTACTAACTGTGCTGTGTAGTTAAGTACGTGAATACTCTTCTTGTGGTGAGGTGAAGGGAAAAGGGCGTGGGAAGGATTTATGGGAGATGTTGGGGGATGTTTGGATGGTGCTACAGTTGGCTGGTGGAAGATTTCTCCTACCCGTCTAGCTGTGTTCCCTTCCACGTCATCCCAGTAGTTGCTAATTTTGCGTTCGCCATGCCGTTCCATGTTGAACGTAGTGTATATTTTCAGTGTAGTAATCTAAACTTAGTAGCAAAGAATACCTACAGAGAGTTGGGTCATTTGATTGGGCTAAAGACAGAGCAAGTTGATTGTTTTAAGTAGATGGGGTAAGATAGGGATTATGTGATGACCTCTTAGCTATCGAGTGTCTACCTTAAAGGAGAGTGCGAGGGAGGAAGAACACTGGGCAGGCCAAAATAAGATGGAAGAGGAAGACTGCAGAGAAAGTGAAGTAGAATGTAAGAATGTTACAGTCGAGTGACAGTGTCCCTGGATGACCTGCAAGAAGAAGACTATGCCACTTTACAAAGGGACTGGAAGAATGTTTAAGAAGAGGATATTTGAAAGTAAATGTTCTCACGAGCCAGCTGGTGGTGTGTGAGGGAAGGGAGACAGAGCGTGAAGGATAGTGCCGTGTGAGACGCTGGAAAGGCACTGGAATTGCTGGCATCTGAGGAACATTCTTCAGCTGGAGGGAGAAAGCTATGCTTAGGCATTGTTTACAATTTGACGGTGTTCCTTGGGAAGGAGGACTACATCCCACGTTTGTGGGAAGGATGGGTACACCCGAGCACCTGTGGGAAATGAGGGAACGCCTTACTCTTGGAGGAAGGGGGAGTAAAACCTACTCTTGTGGGGAGGAGGAAGACATCCCTCCCTCGAGTGCAGAAGACAAGAAGGAGCACATCTAGCTAAGAAGGACTTACCTGGAGTTTTAGTTGTAACGGATGGAAGGCAGAGGGTGAAGTGTCGAGGATGCATACAGAGTTAGGCGACTGTGGCACGGAAGATGGAAAGGGACGCGGTGGGAAAAAGTGATATCGGGCAGAGAGCCACGTGGTTGGAAAAGCCGATAATAGAGTTCTAAAGTGCTCTGGATATGAATGAAGATGATTCTCTACAAAGAAGTAATGCGATCAGGTGAGAGCAAACGGAGGGAGGAGGAGAGTGAAAATGGGACAGAATGACATGGTGAGAATGATGACCCCAAAGGAAGTGTTTGGACGAGACTGGAAACTGTAAAATGCATTTGGTTGGATAGCAAGAAAGTATGAACTAGATACATATACGTAGATAGTGTGCTCACACACACACACACACACACACGAATATATATATATATATATATATATATATATATATATATATATATATATATATATATATATATATATATATATATATATATATATATATATATATATATATTTATTTATTTATTTATCTATTCATCACACTTTGTCGCTGTCTCCCGCGTTAGCGAAGTAGTGCAAGGAAACAAACGAAAGAATGGCCCAACCCACCTACATACACATGTATATACATACACGTTCACACACGCACATATACATACCTATATGTCTCAATGTATACATATATATACACACTCAGACATATATATATATATATATACACATGTACATAATTCATACTGTCTGCCCTTATTCAATCCCATCGCCACCCCGCCACACATGAAATGAACAGCCCCCTCCCCCCGCATGTGCGTGAGGTAGCGCTAGGAAAAGACAGCAAAGGCCACATTCGTTCACACTCAGTCTTTAGCTGTCATGTACAAAGCACCGAAACCACAACTCCCTTTCCACATTCGGGCCCCACAAAACTTTCCATGGTTTACCCCAGACGCTTCACACGCCCTGGTGCAGTCCATTGACAACACGTCAACCCCGGTATACCACATCGTTCCAATTCACTCTATTCCTCGCCCGCCTTTCACCCTCCTGCATGTTCAGGCCCCGATCATTCAAAATCTTTTTCACTCCATCTTTCCACTTCCGATTTGGTCTCCCACTTGTCCTCGTTCCCTCCACCTCTGACACATATATCCTCTCTCTCAATCTTTCCTCACTCATTCTCCCAATGTGACCAAACCACTTCAAAACACCTTCTTCTGCTATCTCAACCACACTCTTTTTATTACCACACATCTCTCTTACCCTATTATTATTTACTCGATCAAACCACCTCACACCACATATTGTCCTCAAGCATCTCACTTCCAGCACATCCACCCTCCTCCGCACAATTCTATCTATAGCCCACGCCTCGCAACCATATAACATTGTTGGAACCACTATTCCTTCAAACATACACATTTTTGCTTTCCAAGATAATGTTCTCGACTTCCACACATTTTTCAATGCTCTCAGAACTTTTGCCCCCTCCCCCACCCTATGATTCACTTCCGCTTCCATGGTTCAATCCACTCCCAGATATCTAAAACACTTCACTTCCTCCAGTTTTTCTGCATTCAAACTTACCTCCCAATTGACTTGACCCTCAACCCTACTGTACCTAATAACCTTGCTCTTATTCACATTTACTCTCAGCTTTCTTCTTTCACACAATTTATCAAACTCAGTCACCAGCTTCTGCAGTTTCTCACCCGAATCAGCCACCAGCGCTGTATCATCAGTGAACAACAACTGACTCTCTTCCCAAGCTCTCTCATCCACGATAGACTGCATACTTGCCCCTCTCTCCAAAACTCTTGCATTCACCTCCCTAACAACCCCATCCACCTCAGCCTATGTATGTGAAGTAATCGGAGGGCTAACTATTCTGCCATCGCTGCCCACCAGTGGTCGAGTGGGCCGACCAACAACACACGAGTCATCGACCTACAACGAACCTGACTTCGACCAGCAACATATCAGGCATCAAGCAACAACACACACACACACACACACACACACACACACACACACACACACGCACCGTCCAGCACGTCGCCCTCAAACGGGCCTGTGACCAGAGAGTAGCAGACGTTGATAACATCCTTACATACTAAGTCATGAGCTGTGGTATGATGGGAGAGTACAGAGTATTCAGGTGTTGGGTCAGGCATCTCCAGATTAACTCAGAATTCAGAGAGCGTCAGCAGGTGACCCTTGTCGATGATGCTTTATGTGTCATCGAAGTCAGGGTTCTTGTACATACTAGGGCAAGCCTGAGGACTGAAACACTGTCCCGTTCTCCAGTTCTGTCGAAGATTGTATAGAAATCCTAAAGAGCTCCTGGTATGGTGGCAGCTATCCAGATGAATCAAGGGTCATAATCTCTTCATTTTGAGTCAAATGATCGAACGTTTTGAGTCGGAATCCGGGTTGGAATATCAACCCAGCTCTCCAAACCCACCTCGGGTTGTCTTGAGCTTTATAGAGAACCTGTAGTTAAAGAATTGAGACCAATATGACGGTAAAATGTTTTGGGATGATTGTCTTCGCAAGAAACTGGAATACTTCGCCTGGTTTTGAAAGCTTTCAGTTCTCCATTTCAACTTTCTCGACCATACCGTCTCAAATTTTCTAAAGTCCCTCCTTCTACTAAAGGAGTCTTCTTTAAGATCCATGGAATATCTCGTTCCATCCAGTCATGTTTATAGTTACACGTATTACAGGCATGTTTACTTCTTTGCATCATGGATTGTGTTCTTAATTAGTTGGGATTGAAACATCGGCTGCAGATGAGAGACAGGCATATAACATTAATTACACTTAAGGCAAGAACATTTCATCGGAAGTAAGAATGATTATATATATATATATATATATATATATATATATATATATATATATATATATATATATATATATATATATATATATATATATATATATATATATATATATATATATATATATTCTTTTCTTTTCTTTTAAACTATTCGCCATTTCCCGCGTTAGCGAGGTAGCGTTAAGAACAGAGGACTGGGCCTTTTTTGGAATTTCCTCACCTGGCCCCCTCTGTTCCTTCTTTTGGAAAATTAAAAAAAAACGAGAGGGGAGGATTTCCAGCCCCCCGCTCCCTCCCCTTTTAGTCGCCTTCTACGACACGGAGGGAATACGTGGGAAGTATTCTTAATCCCCTATCCCCAGGGATGATATATATATATATATATATATATATATATATATATATGTATATATATATATATATATATATATATATATATATATATATATATATATATATATATATATATATTTATTTATTTATTTATTCATTTATCTATTTTTCTTTGTCACTTTCGCCCGCGTTAGCGAGGTAGCGCAAGGAAACAGACGAAAGAATGGCCCAACCCACCCACATACACATGTATATACATTCACGTCCACACATGCAAATATACATACCTATACATCTCAACGTATACATATATATACACACTCAAACATATACATATATACACATGCACATAATTCATACTGTCTGCCTTTATTCATTCCCATCGCCACCTCGCCACACATGCAATAACAACCCCCTCCCCCCTCATGTGTGCGAGGTAGCGCTAGGAAAAGACAACAAAGGCCACATTCGTTCACACTCAGTCTGTAGCTGTCATGTGATAATGCACCGAAACCACAGCTCCCTTTCTACATCCAGGCCCACAGACTCCATGATTTACCCCAGACGCTTCACATGCCCTGGTTCAATCCATTGACAGCACGTCGACCGCGGTATACCACATCGTTCCAATTTACTCTCTCCCTTGCACACCTTTCACCCTCCTGCATGTTCAGGCCCCTGATCACTTAAAATCTTTTTCACTCCATCTTTCCACCTCCAATTTGGTCTCCCACTTGTCCTCGTTCCCTCCACCTCTGACATATATATCCTTTTGGTCAATCTTTCCTCACTCATTCTCTCCATGTGACCAAACCATTTCAAAACACCCTCTTCTGCTTTCTCAACCACACTCTTTTTATTACCGCACATCTCTCTTACCCTATTATTACTTACTCGATCAAACCACCTCACACCACATATTGTCCTCAAGCATCTCATTTCCAGCACATCCACCTTCCTCCGCACAACTCTATCCATAGCTCACGCCTCACAACCATATAACATTGTTGGAACCACTATCCCTTCAAACATACCCATTTTTGCTTTCCGAGATGATGTTCTCGACTTCCACACATTCTTCAACGCTTCAAGAATTTTGGCCCCCTCCCCCACCCTATGATTCACTTCCGCTTCCATGGTTCCATCCGCTGCCAAATCCACTCCCAGATATCTAAAACACTTCACTTCCTCCAGTTTTTCTCCATTCAAACTTACCTCCCAATTGACTTGTCCCTCAACCCTACTGTACCTTATACCCTTGCTCTTCTTCACATTTACTCTCAGCTTTCTTCTTTCACACACTTTACCAAACTCAGTCACCAGCTTTTGCAGTTTCTCACATGAATCAGCCACCAGCGCTGTACCATCAGCGAACAACAACTGACTCACTTCCCAAGCTCTCTCATCCACAACAGACTGCATAGTTGCCCCTCTTTCCAAAACTCTTGCATTCCCTCCCTAACAACCCCATCCATAAACAAATTAAACAACGATGAGAACAATACACACCCCTGCCGCAAACCTACATTCACCGAGAACCAATCACTTTCCTCTCTTCCTACACGTACACATGCCTTACATCCTCGATTAATCTTTTCACTGCTTCTTACAACTTGCCTTCCACACCATCTATTCTTAATACCTTCCACAGAGCATCTCTATCAACTCTATCATATGCCTTCTCGAAATCCATAAATGCTACATACAAATCCATTTGCTTTTGTAAGTATTTCTGACATACATTCTTCAAAGCAAACACCTGATCAACACATCCTCTACCACTTCTGAAACCACACTGCTCTTCCCCAATCTGATGATCTGTACATGCCTTCACCCTCTCAATCAATACCCTCCTACATAATTTACCAGGAATCCTCAACAGACTTATACCTCTGTAGTTTGAGCACTCACTCTTATCTCCTTTGCCTTTGTACAATGGCACTATGCACGCATTCCGCCATTCCTCAGGCACCTCACCATGAGTCATACATACATTATATAACCTTACCAACCAGTCAACAATACAGTCACCCCCTTTTTTTAAATAAATTCCACTGCAATACCATCCAAACCCGCTGCCTTGCCGGCTTTCATCTTCCGCAAATTTCTTACTACCTCTTCTCTGTTTACCCGATCATTTTCCTCTAACCCTCTCACTTTGCACACCACCTCAACCAAAAGCACCCTATATATGCCACTCTATCATCAAACACATTCAACAAACCTTCAAAATACTCACTCCATCTCCTTCTCACATTACCACTATTTGTTATCACCTCCCCATTAGCCCCCCTCCCTGAAGTTCCCATTTGTTCCCTTGTCTTACACACTTTATTTACCTCCTTCCAAAACATCTTTTTATTCTCCCTAAAATTTAATGATATATATATATATATATATATATATATATATATATATATATATATATATATATATATATATATATATATATATATATATATATATATATATATATATATATAAATATATATATATATATATATATATATATATATATATATATATATATATATATATATATATATATATATATATATATATATATATTAAAAACGGAAGGGGAGGATTTCCAGCCCCCCGCTCCCTCCCCTTTTAGTCGCCTACGACACTCAGGGAATACGTGGGAAGTATTATTTCTTCCCTATCTATCTATCTATCTATCTATCTATCTATCTATCTATTTATCTATCTATCTATCTATCTATTTATCTATCTATCTATCTATCTATCTATCTATCTATATATATATATATATTTTTTTTTTTTTTTTTTGCTTTGTCGCTGTCTCCGGCGTTTGCGAGGTATATATATATATATATATATATATATATATATATATATATATATATATATATATATATATATATATATATATATATATATATATATATATATATGTATTATATATAAAGATATATATATATATATATATATATATATATATATATATATATATATATATATATTTTTTTTTTTTTTTTTTTTTTTTCAAACTTCGCCATTTCCCGCGTTAGCGAGGTAGCGTTAAGAACTGAGGACTGGGCCATTGAGGGAATATCCTCACCTGGCCCCCTTCTCTGTTCCTTCTTTTGGAAAATTAAAAAAAATTGAGAGGGGAGGATTTCCAGCCCCCCGCTCCCTCCCCTTTTAGTCGCCTTCTACGACACGCAGGGAATACGTGGGAAGTATTCTTTCTCCCCTATCCCCAAGGAATATATATATATATATATATATATATATATATATATATATATATATATATATATATATATATATATATATATATAGAGAGAGAGAGAGAGAGAGAGAGAGAGAGAGAGATATGAACGGGTTCTTGATCAGGGTAAAGAGACGCTTCTTCACACGGTGTCTTGCACACTCCGCGGGGGGTTTGAGGCTGCCGGCCGGGAACCCCCACATTCCCACACACCCACACCACCTAGCAGGGGAAGACCTACTACTTGACGGGCCTTCTTGACTCAGAAGCTCCATGATAAAGTGATATAAACTCGCAGTGGATTAAAAGCGAGAGTCTCTTCGTTAAAAACGAGACTTCCGGGCTTAGAATGAACTCCCGTCCGAGGGAGAACAATGGTAGCATGAAGGGACACCATCGGTAATTCAGAGAATCAAAGACAGTGATAAGAATGAAAACGTTGTCAGCCAGTGTCCTCAAACATAATACTGGCAGTGTATCCGTCATGCTTGTTGATTGCTTGTGCTGACCAGAATCCTCCCACTTTTGTTCCTCCTTCTGAGAAGAGATGCGAAGGCGGGGCTGTGGGATGGCGCGTTCGTCGTCCTGTCCATCCAGCCACACACTGGGACATGGACGCCGTACCTCATCATGCTGATCAAACATCCTGGGTGAAATGACTTTACAGTATTTTGCAGACGTAACTTTTGCCTTCCTTTGTCGCCTGGTGGATGAAATTTATGGCTGTCGACCCGTGAGTCCTCACACACACACACACACACACACACACACACACACACACACACACACACACACACACACACACACACACACACACACACACACACACACACACACACACACACACATGATTACAGTCTGCCTAACGACCCGGGGTTGTGGAGCAGCCATCCTTACTACCACCCAGGTTGGTTGGGCAGCCTTCTTTTTCCTCTTCTTGGATACAACCTGCCAACCGAATTTTGATTTCTCTAAGGACTGTGTCTTAGCTTTGTTAAGCTCTTCAGAGGAGGAGGGAAGGGGGTATCTCT
The DNA here is from genome assembly GCF_036320965.1 of Panulirus ornatus. Classification (NCBI taxonomy): domain Eukaryota; kingdom Metazoa; phylum Arthropoda; class Malacostraca; order Decapoda; family Palinuridae; genus Panulirus; species Panulirus ornatus. The sequence continues at coordinate 8,943,143 of NC_092280.1, forward strand.
CCCCTTCCAAGTACTTTCAAATGTGATGTTGTTGGATTTGTTAGCTCTGTGTCGCTCTCAAGTTCAGCATTCTCGGCAGAGGAGGAGATTCTTAACTAAATCAGAGGAAAATATCGGTTACGATATGTCTCAGCTTCCGTCAGGCTTGAGAGTTTCTTCAAGGACAAGACTACGTTCTTAAGGATCAACAGAAACATCTTCCTTCTCATCTCCGTACGAATTCCTCAGAGGATGAGACTCCGTCTGAGGGTTGTGCGGAGGAGGTTGGATGTGCTGGAAATGAGATGTTTGAGAACAATATGTGGGATGAAGTGGTTTGATTGAGTAAGCAATGAAAGGGTAAGAAAGATATGTGGTTTAATAAAAAGAGTGTGGTTGAGAGAGCAGAAGAGGGTGTTTTGAAATTGTTTGGTCACATGGAGAGAATGAGTGAGGAAAGATTGACAAAGAGGATATATGTGTCAGAGGTGGAGGGAACGAGAAGTGGGAGACCAAATTGCCAGGTAAGTCAAGGTACGGAAGATTAGGTCAATCGCTATCATCACTACACTCTCACCTTCACTTGCGCCCTTGCCGGGTAGGTCAGGTGCGGAAGATTAGGTCATTTGCTAACTGCACTACACCCTTACCCTAACTCATTCGAAGGTTAGGTCAGATACAAAAGATTAGGTCATTTCCTAACTTCACTTCACCCTTACTTTCACTTACGCGCCCTTGCCAGGTAGATCAGGTATGAAATATTAGGTCATTTACTAACTTCACTACACCCTTACCTTTACTTACGCCAACTTCACTACACCTTCTCCTTCCCTTACGCCCTCCCTGGGTAAGACAGTTCTTTTGCTACCTTCACTACACCCTTACCTTCACTTACGCCCTTGATGGGTAGGTTAGGTACAAAAGATTAGGTCAGTCGCTAACTTTATTACACCCTCACCTTCACTAACGCCCTTGTCGGTTAAGTCAGGTACAAAAGATTAGGTCAGTCGCTAACTTCACTACACCCTCAGCTTCACTTACGCCCTTGTCGGTTAGGTCAGGTACAAAAGATTAGGTCATTTACTATCTTCACAACACCCATAAATCCCTTACGCCCTTGCCAGGTAGGTCAGGTACTTTCGAATGATTAGCTCAGTCGTTAACTTCACTACAGCCTTACCTTCACTTATGCCCTTGCCAGGTAGGTCACGTACAAAAGATTAGGTCAGTCGCTAACTTCACTACACCCTCATCTTCTCTTACGCCCTTGCCAGGTAGGAAAGGTACAAAAGATTAGGTCAGTCGTTAACTTCACTACACCCTTACCAAAAAGCCGCTGAAGTTTAGGTGTTACAAAAGATTAGGTCATTCACTATCTTCACTACATCCATAATTCACTTATGCCATTGCCATCTAGGTCAGGTACTTTCGAAAGATTAGCCCAGTCGTCAACGTCACTACAGCCTAACCTTCCCTCACGCCCTTGCCGGGTAGGTCAGGTACAAAAGATTAGGTCAGTCGCTGACTTCACTACATCCTCATCTTCTCTTAAGCCCTTGCCGGGTAGATCAGGTACAAGAGATTAGGTCATTTACTATCTTCACTACACCCATAATTCCCTTACGCCCTTGCCAGGTAGGTCAGGTACAAAAGATTAGGTTATTTACTATCTTCACTACACCCATAATTCACTTACACCCTTGCCAGGTAGGTCAGGTACAAAAGATTAGGTCAGTCGCTAACTTCACTACACCCTCACCCTTCACTTATGTCCTTGCTGGGTAGGCCAAGTACAAAAGATTAGGTCAGTCGCTAACTTCACTACACCCTTACTCTAAAGCCCTTGAAGTTTAAGTCAGATACAAAAGATTAGGTCATTTACTATCTTCACTACACCCATAATTCACTTATGCCCTTGCCAGGTAGGTCAGGTACAAAAGATTAGGTCAGTCGCTAACTTCACTGCACCCTCACCTTCACTTACACCCTTGCCAGGTAGATCAGGCATAAAATATTAGGTCATATACTAACTTCACTACACACTTACCTCTACTTACGCCAACTTTACTACCCCTCTCCTTCCCTTACGCCCTTCCCGGGTAAGACAGGTCTTTTGCTAACTTCACTACACCCTTACCTTCACTTACGCCCTTACCGGATAGGTCAGGTACAAAAGATTCAGTCAGTCGCTAACTTCACTACACCCTTACCAAAAAGCCACTGAAGTTTAGGTGTTACAAAAGATTAGGTCATTTACTATCTTCACTACATCCATAATTCACTTATGCCATTGCCATCTAGGTCAGGTACTTTCGAAAGATTAGCTCAGTCGTCAACGTCACTACAGCCTAACCTTCCCTCACGCCTTTGCCGGGTAGGTCAGGTGCAAAAGATTAGGTCAGTCGCTAACTTCACTATACCCTCACCTTCACTTATGCCCTTGCCAGGTAGGACAGGTACAAAAGATTAGGTCAGTCGCTAACTTCACTACATCCTCATCTTCTCTTAACCCCTTGCCGGGTAGGTCAGGTACAAAAGATTAGGTTATTTACTATCTTCACTACACCCATAATTCCCTTACGCCCTTGCCAGGTAGGTCAGGTACAAAAGATTAGGTTATTTACTATCTTCACTACACTCATAATTCACTTACACCCTTGCCAGGTAGGTCAGATACAAAAGATTAGGTCAGTCGCTAAGTTCACTACACCCTCACCTTCACTTATGCCCTTGCCGGGTAGGTCAGGTACAAACGATTAGGTCATTTACTATCTTCACTACACCCATAATTCCCTTACGCCCTTGCCAGGTAGGTCAGGTACAAAAGATTAGGTCAGTCGCTAACTTCACTACACCCTCACCTTCACTTATGCCCTTGCCAGGTAGGTCAGGTACAAAAGATTAGGTCAGCCGCTAACTTCACTACACCCTTACCTTCACTTACACCCTTGCCAGGTAGATCAGGTATAGAATATTAGGTCATTTACTAACTTCAGTACACCCTTACCTCTACTTACGCCAACTTCACTACACCCTCTCCTTCCCTTACGCCCTTCCCGGGTAAGACAGGTCTTTTCCTAACTTCACTACACCCTTACATTCACTTACGCCCTTACCGGATAGGTCAGGAACAAAAGATTAGGTCATTCGCTAACTTCACTACAGCGTTTCACTTACGCCCTTGCCAGGTAGGTCAGGTAAAAAAGATTAGGTCAGTCGCTAACTTCACTACAGCCTTACCTTCACTTATGCTCTTGCCAGGTAGGACAGGTACAAAAGATTGGGTCAGTCGCAAGCTTCACTACACCCTTACTTTAAAGCCCTTGAAGTTTAGGTCAGTTACAAAAGATTAGGTCTTTTACTATCTTCACTACACCCATAATTCCGTTACGCCCTTGCCAGGTAGGTCAGGTACTTTCGAATCATTAGCTCAGTCGCTAACGTCACTACAGCCTTACCTTCACTTATGCCCTTGCCAGGTAGGTTAGGTACAAAAGATTAGGTCAGCCTCTAACTTTACTACACAATCATCTTCACTTACACCCTTGCCAGGTAGATCAGGTATAAAATATTAGGTCATTTACTAACTTCACTACACCCTTACCTCTACTTACGCCCTTTTCGGGTAGGTCAGGTACACTCATTCTCACTATAAGCTAGTGGGTGGTGATTCAGAGGTTTTTTTGGCATATCTTCACTACTCCTATTCTCCCATCATAACTCAACTACTCCTATTCTCCTACCATAACTCCCCTACTCTTGACGCATCTTGCCTAAATTTGCATCAAGGATATTAAGGTGTATTCGTTGCTCACACACACACAAAATCATGAATCACCGAGATGGCTTTCAACACCAAACCAGTCATCGAGAGTGGCTTCAAACTTGAAGAAATCGACGTTGCTCTCCCATTGTGTCTCGATGTCTCCTTCAGCGACATAGATTCTGAGATTGATAGCTCATCTCCCGACGCATCCCTCTCCCTTGATGAGGTCGACGTAGATTCAGGGCCATCTTCCTCCCTCCCCTTCCACCATTACATCTCCATCTTCCAGCTGCATCGTTACGCCAAACGTTTGGCTCAGGTTAAGACTGAGCGCGAGAAAAAGAAGTGGAGAATACCTCGTGTTTCACAAGAAAGTTTGGAATATGAAAAAGTGTGCCAGAGAAATCCTACCCGGCCTAAAGCAATTAAAGGTGTTCGTAGAGAGAGAAGCCAGCAGGAGAAAATATGAAGTCCTTTCGATTTTCTCTGATGCAGAGGTGGAGAAAAGAGACTGAGAGATCAGGGGAAGAAGAAAAATATTTATCTCCAGTCGATGGTGATCTCTCAGATTCTCCTAGATTTAACATATTCTGAAGAGGATGAAATGGGATATCTCTCCCCTTCCAAGTGCGTTCAAAATGATAATGGTGGTAGTTTTGTTAGCTCTGTCTCACGAATATGTTCAGCATCCTTGTCAGAGGAGGAGACTCCAACGAAATCAGGAGAAAGCATCGGTTGCGATACGTCTCAAGCTTCTCTCAGACTTGAGAGTTTCTTCGGAGGACAAGAATACGTCTAAGGGATCAGGAGATCCCTTTCTGAGGAGCATATTCGACTTGGACAACGAGACTCGTCTGTTTTGATGATGACATTTTCTGTTGCTTTCCATACGCGATGTACCGATGGAAAGGAGGGTGCGTCTCCCAACTTATCAACCAAGAGATTTCTTTAAAAAAAAAAAAAAAAAAAAAAAAAAAAAAAAAAAAAAAAAAACCATTAATACATATGTTTATGTGAATGTGTCAATGATAAACTTTAATATATATATATATATATATATATATATATATATATATATATATATATATATATATATATATATATATATATATATATATATATATATATATATATATATATATGAACTATTGATACATATGTTTATGTGAATGTGTCAATGATAAACTTTAATATATATATATATATATATATATATATATATATATATATATATATATATATATATATATATATATATATATATATCCCTGGGGATAGGGGATTAAGAATACTTCCCACGTATTCCCTGCGTGTTGTAGAAGGCGACTAAAAGGGAAGGGAGCAGGGGGCTGGAAATCCTCCCCTCTCGGTGTTTTTTTTTTTTTTTTTTAATTTTCCAAAAGAAGGAACAGAGAATTGGGCCAGGTGAGGGTATTCCCTCAAAGGCCCAGTCCTCTGTTCTTAACGCTACCTTGCTAATGCGGGAAATGGCGAATAGTTTGAAAGAAAAAAAAGAATAAAACTATTAATACATATGTTTATGTGAATGTGTCAATGATAAACTTTAATATATATATATATATGTATATATATATATATATATATATATATATATATATATATATATATATATATATATATATATATATATATATATATATATATATATATATATATATATATATATATATAAAACTATTAATACATATGGGGAGGTGATAACAAGTAGTGGTGATGTGAGAAGGAGATGGAGTGAGTATTTTGAAGGTTTGTTGAATGTGTTTGATGATAGAGTGGCAGATATAGGGTGTTTTGGTCGAGGTGGTGTGCAAAGTGAGAGGGTTAGGGAAAATGATTTGGTAAACAGAGAAGAGGTAGTATAAGCTTTGCGGAAGATGAAAGCCGGCAAGGCAGCAGGTTTGGATGGTATTGCAGTGGAATTTATTAAAAAAGAGGGTGACTATATTGTTGACTGGTTGGTAAGGTTATTTAATGTATGTATGACTCATGGTGAGTGCTCAAATTACAGAGGTATAAGTTTGTTGAGTATTCCTGGTAAATTATATGGGAGGATATTGATTGAGAGGGTGAAGGCATGTACAGAGCATCAGATTGGGGAAGAGCAGTGTGGTTTCAGAAGTGGTAGAGGATGTGTGGATCAGGTGTTTGCTTTGAAGAATGTATGTGAGAAATAGAAAAGCAAATGGATTTATATGTAGCATTTATGGATCTGGAGAAGGCATATGATAGAGTTGATAGAGATGCTCTGTGGAAGGTATTAAGAATATATGGTGTGGGAGGCAAGTTGTTAGAAGCAGTGAAAAGCTTTTATCGAGGATGTAAGGCATGTGTACGTGTAGGAAGAGAGGAAAGTGATTGGTTCTCAGTGAATGTAGGTTTGCGGCAGGGGTGTGTGAAGTCTCCATGGTTGTTTAATTTGTTTATGGATGGGGTTGTTAGGGAGGTGAATGCAAGAGTTTTGGAAAGAGGGGCAAGTATGAAGTCTGTTGGGGATGAGAGAGCTTGGGAAGTGAGTCAGTTGTTGTTCGCTGATGATACAGCGCTGGTGGCTGATTCATGTGAGAAACTGCAGAAGCTGGTGACTGAGTTTGGTAAAGTGTGTGAAAGAAGAAAGTTAAGAGTAAATGTGAATAAGAGCAAGGTTATTAGGTACAGTAGGGTTGAGGGTCAAGTCAATTGGGAGATGAGTTTGAATGGAGAAAAACTGGAGGAAGTGAAGTGTTTTAGATATCTGGGAGTGGATCTGGCAGCGGTTGGAACCATGGAAGCGGAAGTGGATCATAGGGTGGGGGAGGGGGCGAAAATTCTGGGAGCCTTGAAGAATGTGTGGAAGTCGAGAACATTATCTCGGAAAGCAAAAATGAGTATGTTTGAAGGAATAGTGGTTCCAACAATGTTGTATGGTTGCGAGGCGTGGGCTATGGATAGAGTTGTGCGCAGGAGGATGGATGTGCTGGAAATGTGATGTTTGAGGACAATGTGTGGTGTGAGGTGGTTTGATCGAGTAAGTAACGTAAGGGTAGGAGAGATGTGTGGAAATAAAAAGAGCGTGGTTGAGAGAGCAGAAGAGGGTGTTTTGAAATGGTTCGGGCACATGGAGAGAATGAGTGAGGAAAGATTGACCAAGAGAATATATGTGTCAGAGGTGGAGGGAACGAGGAGAAGAGGGAGACCAAATTGGAGGTGGAAAGATGGAGTGAAATAGATTTTGTGTGATCGGGGCCTGAGCATGCAGGAGGGTGAAAGGAGGGCAAGGAATAGAGTGAATTGGAGCGATGTGGTATACCGGGGTTGACGTGCTGTCAGTGGATTGAATCAAGGCATGTGAAGCGTCTGGGGTAAACAATGGAAAGCTGTGTAGGTATGTATATTTGCGTGTGTGGACGTATGTATATACATGTGTATGGGGGTGGGTTGGGCCATTTCTTTCGTCTGTTTCCTTGCGCTACCTCGCAAACGCGGGAGACAGCGGCAAAAAAAAAAAAAAAAAAAAGAATATATATATATATATATATATATATATATATATATATATATATATATATATATATATATATATATATATATATATATATATATATATATATATATATATATATATATATATGTATATATATATATATATATATATATATATATATATATATATATATATATATATATATATATATATATATATATATATATATATATATATATATATATATATATATATATATATAGATATATATATATATATATTTAATTATGGATGGAACTTGGCTCCTTAGGTGATTTATTTGTTGGAGTAGGACCTCCAGCCATTCTGTCCACCTTTTCCCTTTCTGGACATTTGGTGGTGCATTGGGCAGTGTGGCATCCTTGTTCTTCATCTTTTTGCTTGCAGGCTTTCAAACCTCAGTACCTGGGCTGATGGTGGAGCAGCCTTTCTTTCTTCCATGGCTACAGTCTGCCTAACGACCCGGGGTTGTGGGAGCAGCCTTCCATACTACCACCCAGGTTGGTTAGGCAGGCTTCTTTCGTTTCTTTGGTACACCCTCTCTAGACACCTGGGCTGGTTGGGAAGCCTTCTTCTTCCTCTTCTTAGATATAACCTGCCAACCTAATTCGTCTGGTGGTGGGTCCGTTTCTTTCATGGATACAACCTCTGTAGCCACTTGGGCTGGCCGGTCAGAATTCGGTTGCTTCTTCTTGGCTACACCATCCTTATCCTCCTGCGCTGGTTGGACAGCCTTTGTTTCTTCTGAGGATTCAACCTGGGCTGGTGGGGTAGCCTTCGTTTCCATGGATACAACCTCTGTTTCTTCTTCTTGGCTACACCTTCCGTGGCCACCTGGGCTTGAGGTGCAGTAGCCCGTTTAGCATGAACACGCCGCACTAACGTACCTATCGAAGAGATAACCAGCACGGCCACTAGGACTCCGCAAATGAGCTAGAGGTAGAAGGCCTGGAGGAGGCTGAGGTACGTCACGTGCTCCACTGGCTGGGCCACGAGCTCTCCAAGAGTTAGCAAGTTCTTGGCAAGGCAGATAAACCTGAATACGTGGTATACTGGCACGTTTGCCGCCGCCTCTACTGGTGGGGTGAAGACCTTCACGTGCACGGGTCCCAAGACAGGGAGGTGGAGGGTGTGCGCGTGGATGTGTCTGTCCTCCAGTGTGGAGGTATAGGTATGGGCTATTGTCGCTTGTTTTTGGTCTCGTTTTAAGTCGGTTATTATACCATAAGTCTTGTGTTCTAGAGCATTACAGGTTCACTGTCATTTATCATAGGTTTTGTGCTCTAGATCATCACAAGTTCACCGTCGTTCATCATAGGTTTTGTGTTCTAGATCATTACAGGTTCACTGTCGTTCATCATAGGTTTTGTGTTCTAGATCATTACAGGTTCACTGTCGTTCATCATAGGTTTTGTGTTCTAGATCATTACAGGTTCACTGTCGTTCATCATAGGTTTTGTGCTCTAGATCATCACAGGTTCACTGTCGTTCATCATAATTGTCGTTTATCATAAGCCTCTCGTTACAGATCACCACCGGTTCATCGTCGTTTGATATATGTTCTTTTTTTCGTCACTAGTGGGATGACTGTGGCATGAGTGGCTACCACTCGAGAGTTGAAATCTTCGCGAGACATTCCAGGACCATCCTGTGTGGGTGGGAGGGCATTAACTTCGAGTATTCTCAGGAGAGCGAAATACTCTCACGAGCCAACACCACCACTGGTCTACAGGCTGGCAGGTAGGTAGAGCAAGCAGGTAGAGCAAGCAGGCAGCTAGGCAGGCAGGTAGAGCAAGCAGGCAGGCAGGCAGAGCAGGCAGGCAGGTAGAGCAGGCAGGCAGGCAGACAAGTAAGTAGGCAGGCAGGTAGAGCAAGCAGGTAGGCAGGCAGGCAGGCAGGTAGAGCAAGCAGGCAGGCAGGCAGGCAGGTAGAGCAGGTAGGCAGGCAGGTAGAGCAAGCAGGCAGGCAGGCAGGCAGGTAGAGCAGGCAGACAGGCAGGTTGAACAAGCAGGCAGGCAGGCAGGTAGGGAAGGCAGATTGAACCAGGCAGGCAGACTGGCTTCTGCTGTTGTTGCATGACCAGAAAAACTGTCCTTGTACCAAGACTTCTATCTATCTATCTATCTATCTATCTGTTTACCTCTCTCTATCCCTCTCTCTCTTTCTGTCTATCTATCTATCGATCTCTAACACCACCGAGATACCCCAAAAACCTGATGCAGCGCCATGGAACAACAGCTGCAGGGAAAATACGAAGCTATACCTCAGCCAAGAGTTCGTGTGAGCTGAAGAGGTTACTGGTGGCGGAGATTATGGGGGAGGGAGGAGAGAGGAGCTGTGGGGAAGAGGAGCTGTGGGGGAGAGGGGGTAAGGGGTAAGACCTGCTCGACTATACATCCCCAGTTCATCGTTCCCTTCAATAGGCTAGTTTGGGATCATCCGCCTCGTGATTAGCAGAGGCAACAGAGGTGATAGGACGAACCTGTGTTAGGCGAGTCGTCTTCGCGTTCCAGCGCGGTGGATGATGGGTGTTATCATGTGGATGACAGTAAAGTGGACGATGGGTGTTTTCATGTGGATGACTGCAGTGGATGATGGGTGTTATCATGCGATGACAGTGCAGTGGATGATGGGTATTATCATGTGGATGACAGTGCAGTAGTTGATGGGTGTTATCATGTGGATGACTGCAGTGGATGATGGGTGTTCTCCTGTAGATAACAGTGCTGTGGATGATGGATGCTATCATGTAGATAACAGTCAGTGCAATGGATGATGGTAGCTATCATGTGGATAGCAGTGCGGTGGATGATGGTAGTTACCATGTGGGTGATCCAGAGAGAACATCTCTTCGTTTCAGCCTACTGGGTGATTTTAGTTGAGCACGTGGATCACACAGAGAGAACGCCTTCTCGTTCCAGTGCACTGGAAGATGGAGGATATCATGTGGATAAAAGGGAAGAACGTCTTCTCGGTCCAATGCGCTGGAAGATGGAGGATATCGTGTGGATAAAAGGGAAGAATGTCTTCTCGTTCCAGTGAACTGGAAGATGGAGGATATCATGTGGATAAAAGGGAAGAACGTCTTCTCGGTCCAATGCGCTGGAAGATGGAGAATATCATGTGGATAAAAGGGAAGAACGTCTTCTCGGTCCAATGCGCTGGAAGATGGAGAATATCGTGTGGATAAAAGGGAAGAACGTCTTCTCGTTCCAGTGAACTGGAAGATGGAGGATATCATGTAGAGAAAAGAGAAGAACGTCTTCTCGTTCCAGTGCGCTGGATGATGTTGATATCATGTGGAGAAAAGAGAAGAACGTCTTCTCGTTCCAGTGCGCTGGATGATGGAGGATATCATGAGAACCGTCCACACCAGAGTGCCAGGAATGCCTGAGTGGATTTCTACATAACATAACGTCAAGCGTTTTCGTCCAAGCGTTCATGCACTAAAATTTCTTCCATTCTGGAACTGATCCAAGTGCGCTGTGCATGGAGGTATTCGAGAGAGAGAGAGAGAGAGAGAGAGAGAGAGAGAGAGAGAGAGAGAGAGAGAGAGAGAGAGAGAGAGAGAGAGAGAGAGAGAGAGAGAGAGAGAGAGAGAGAGAGAGAGAGAGAGCCATCTTGCGAGCTTGGAAGATGACTTATGCAGCGTGGGTTAAACATATAACGTCCGGAGTGTGGCTAGCATCATCAGAGGGCTTGGGACGGTGTGAGGTCAAGACGTCTGCTCTTACTCGAACTTGAGGGCAGTTCTTGGAGAGCTGAAGGTTGTCTCCAGGTGTCGAATGAGCAAGAGACTCATGGCGTGTTGTATATCTGTTTTTTTTTTCTGCTTATCCTCTCTCTCTCTCTCTCTCTCTCTCTCTCTCTCTCTCTCTCTCTCTCTCTCTCTCTCTCTCTCTCTCTCTCTCTCTCTCTCTCTCTCTCTCCCCTGAGGCTCGTCACGCGCCACAGGAGCAGGTCTGGCCAGCACGGGTCATGACAGCATAAATTATCACCAAGCTGGCCACACTGGGAACTTGACCCGAAGCTACCGCCTGAGACTCTTCTTAATTCTAAAGTTAACGTTTTCTTCTTCGCCTCCAAAGACTTTAGACTATTTACCACAGCCTCTCACTACGAGGTACGAGGAACTTAGATTGGATATGTAATTTAAGGGAGAGATTATTACTTTCGATTTTTTCCATGCTGGTTTGCGCCCAAGAGCAATTATTAGGAGCTTGTAATCTTTCAGTTCCAGTGATAATGAATTTCTAAAGAATGTTTTGCGTATTCCATTTGCTAAAGAGTTTCACAGTAGTAGTTACCTCTCCTGATCGTGACGTATTCACGAGGCCGCCCTGGGATGAAATAAAAAAGGTTTTTGAGGTATCAGGACCTGAACATTTGGATAGACCAGAGGCGTTCATAACGTAGATAGAATGAATCAGATCAATGAGATATCCTGGGAGCGACGTGCCGTCAGTAGGATGCACCAGGGCTTATGAGACGGTCAAGTCCAGGGTGCTAAAAGCCAGCGGAAACGACCTGTGTCGTAGTGACAACGGCAGTACGGTAACGACATCCAAGGCGACGACGACGAACACAGCACAGTCCGCACCAACGACGGTGCCTAAAGTGACAAGGGACCACAGCGGCAGCTGTTATGCTCAAACGTGCACGGCCGCTCACTGTATCGACTCCTCTAAGAAAGAAGTTTTGATACGATGGCATACGAGAGATAGGCTTGGTTGGTTGTCTGGTTGTGTGGTTTTAGGCCCATCAACTGCCAGGGATCGTCCAGGCCCTCAGCGACAAGCTACACCCACCAGCCGGTAATTCTTCAACACCTGCTTCAGGTGTTCAGGATAATTCTAAGAACGTATGGCCACACTTGCCCTATATTCCAAATCTTCTTTCGTCTTTGATAGCTCTTTTTTTTCTACTTCTGCTGGTGCTGGTGCTGCGAGTAAAGCACAATGATGTGTAGATGTGTCGCTCCCCAGCGTCACAAAGTGACGGACATGCGTCACCCTGAGATATTCTGCTAAGTGCAGCCGACGACTGCTTTAGGGGCACCTGTGGCATGAACTGCAGGAAGAGGGAGGAGATGGAGGACCATGGTATTCCTTCTAAGGACCACCTGAAACTTCCCAATGCCCCTCGTGCCACATCCCTCAGCGCCTAAGAACATATTCCAGATTTTCCTTTTACTCTGGAGTAATATCATTACGTCTTGCGAGACGACTATCATTTTCAAGACGACCAAGTAAGAATTTGTTAGAAGAAGAAAAGAATAGATTTTAAAGAAAGATTAAAAAAATGCTGTTTTTTGTATTCTCAAGATTTCCTGTAATGGACTATATTTTGCTTTTGATGCTCCTCATGTAACCATCGTCAGCTGCGCCCTAAATGGAAACTGATACAGATTGGAGGTTGGTATTACTGGGAGTTGGCAAGTTACCCGGTGCTTCTAGGGTGGCTTGTGGGGTGTTGGGGTGGAAGGGGAGGGTGGCGAGTGGGGGAGTGGAGGGAGGTGTGGGTGGTGGGGAGATGCGAGTCTGGGTGCTTGCTCACCAACGGCACGCGGCTGGCAGGCATCAAACGCGTTCGTGGGCAGGACTCAAATACCTCAACTCTAGGACATCCAGAAATGAAGTCTCCAGCCCTTAAACACTCACTGGGATGTCACCTGAACCTCAAACGCTCCAGAAGGGATGTCACCTCAGCCATGAACCCTAAAACAATGATGTCAAGTGCACCTGGAACAGGGGCGCACTCTCGAAGCCTGATTCACATCTCGTCCAGGTTCGTGGTAGCGTTAGGCACATAACACACCCGAAGCCAAGTCGGTTTTGCCACTGAGGATGCCATAATTGCCGACGTAGTATCTACCTCCCTCCAGTCCCCTCAACATAGATTAAAAGACGCAAAGGAAAAAAAATGAATAATCAAGAGTGTTGTCAGAACAGCCAGAGGACTACAAATTTATTAGGATATATTTCTCATGTTGTCGTGGTCACGAATCTAGCACAATGAAGCGGATGAGATAAATTCGTGTTATCCTTTGCAGCTGCGACTGACCCCCTCACACACTACCTCGGGGCACTTACTTATTGAGACGGACGATCGAACGTATCAGAAATTTATGAAGAAATCTCCTTTTTTTTTTCTTTTTTCTTTGCCCTTGAGGGGGGTCGGCAGCGTATCATCAATTATCTTAGGATTTGGTCCGAAGATTACATGGACAAGCGGCGCCGTCTGACCAGGGTGAGCTTAAAACACGACTGAACTCAAAGGTTGCACGGCAGCGACAAGACATTCGTCCTAGCCACCATCTGCCCTGGAGGGAGAGGCCCTCTTCCCATTCCACCCTCCCTCTTTCATGTGTGTACATCTTTCGTTAGTTGGTGGCGGCGTTGGGTGGTGGCGGGCGTGTTCAGAGAGCGGCGCGAGGGGCAGGTCGGTAGGTTGGGTGTGTTCAGGTACTTGAGCACGTAGCCAGCTGGCATGCGGAAACTGGCTCGGAGAGTTTGGCTCTTAATATGGAGTGGTGAAGCGTGTGAGGCACGCCTTCTGTGCCCGCTGCTTGTGCGCTGCTCTGCCATCCATACCTACACCTTTGCCTGTTACCTCACCTCTCTTTCTCCCTTTGTGCTTGCACTATTTACTCCTCTGTCTGTGTCCTCTATTGCTGCCCCCTTTTGTTAATGTTATGTACAGAGGGGAGAAAAGATATAAGATTTTCTATTGACAGCATTCGTATATACATATGTATATATATATATATATATATATATATATATATATATATATATATATATATATATATATATATATATATATATATATATATATATATATATATATATATATATATATATATACTGATAAAAACGAGGAAAATGAAATAAGATAAGCTCCCAAGAACACTTTCGTATAATGATCACATCGTCAGGGGAGACACAAGAATGAGATAGAAGGCGTAGAACAGTCAGTTGATATACAAGAAGGAGACTGTTTTACATCTCTCCTGACGATGTAATCATTACACAAAATTGCACATGGGAACTTATCGTGTTTCATTTTCCTTGTGGTTATCAGCATATACTAGATCACGCGCACCACTGTAACCTCTTGCAATATATATATATATATATATATATATATATATATATATATATATATATATATATATATATATATATATTTTTTTTTTTTTTTTCATACGATTCGCCATTTCCCGCATTTGCGAGGTAGCGTTAAGAACAGAGGACTGGGCCTCTGAGGGAATATCCTCACCTGGTCCCCTTCTCTGTTCCCTCTTTTGGAAAATTAAAAAAAAAGTAAAGGGGGATGATTTCCAGCCCCCAGCTCCCTCCCCTTTTAGTCGTCTTCTACGACACGCAGGGAATACGTGGGAAGTATTCTTTCTCCCCTATCCCCAGGGATAATATATATATTATTGGTAAAGTGTGTGAAAGAAGAAAGTTAAGAGTTAATGTGAATAAGAGCAAGGTTATTAGGTACAGTAGGGTTGAGGGTCAAGTCAATTGGGAGGTAAGTTTGAATGGAGAAAAACTGGAGGAAGTAAAGTGTTTTAGATATCTGGGAGTGGATCTGGCAGCGGATGGAACCATGGAAACGGAAGTGGATCATAGGGTAGGGGAGGGGGCGAAAATTCTGGGAACCTTGAAGAATGTGTGGAAGTCGAGAACATTATCTCGGAAAGCAAAAATGGGTATGTTTGAAGGAATAGTGGTTCCAACAATGTTGTATGGTTGCGAGGCGTGGGCTATGGATAGAGTTGTGCGCAGGAGGATGGATGTGCTGGAAATGAGATGTTTGAGGACAATGTGTGGTGTGAGGTGGTTTGATCGAGTCAGTAACGTAAGGGTAAGAGAGATGTGTGGAAATAAAAGGAGCGTGGCTGAGAGAGCAGAAGAGGGTGTTCTGAAATGGTTTGGGCACATGGAGAGAATGAGTGAGGAAAGATTGACCAAGAGGATATATGTGTCGGAGGTGGAGGGAACGAGGAGAAGTGGGAGACCAAATTGGAGGTGGAAAGATGGAGTCAAAAAGATTTTGTGTGATCGGGGCCTGAACATGCAGGAGGGTGAAAGGAGGGCAAGGAATAGAGTGAATTGGATCGATGTGGTATACCGGGGTTGACGTGCTGTCAGTGGGTTGAATCAGGGCATGTCAAGCGTCTGGGGTAAACCATGGAAAGCTGTGTAGGTATGTATATTTGCGTGTGTGGACGTATGTATATACATGTGTATGGGGGTGGGTTGGGCCATTTCTTTCGTCTGTTTCCTTGCGCTACCTTGCAAACGCGGGAGACAGCGGCAAAAAAAAAAAGAAAATATATATATATATATATATATATATATATATATATATATATATATATATATATATATATATATATATATATATATATATATATATATATATATATATATATATATATATATGCAGATCTCTTTAACATGTTAAGTTGAATATGGCTGCTAATTTAGCATTAATCAATTTCTTGCTGATTTTCTCAACTTACACTGCTCATGTAGATTACCAATAAGCTGGCAAAAGTTGATAGCAGGGGTAGAACTAAACTCAAGTAGAAACAAGTGGTGTAATTTTCTTAAGTATGCAGTAACACAAGACAGCACAAGGCAACGTTTAATGACTCGTGTCACTTTCTGAAGTGGAAGGACAGTACGGTATGGTCTAGGTTCATGTCCGAAAATCTAAGATAACAGGAAAGATTATTGGCTGATGAGAGATGGATATTTAGGCTGCTTCTCCCTTGTCTGACCAATGAAAGTTGGCCGCCTCAGGTCAGCCGGGTGTGCTGCTGCGTGCAAGGTCAGGGACAGGTCAAGGGTTGAGCTCTCGGTAATATAAGATCATCAGTCTGCAGGTTCATACTCGGAAATCTCCCCTTAATGTAGAGGGCTGCGCGTATCTGAAGGCGTCTAGGGTCGGGTGAAATATCTAACATGGACATTCCTTTCTCCAACATCTGCCTCGTGAGGTGGTGTTGTAGCAGGATCTAAGGTGCGTCTTCCGGTTTTCACTCTGTAAAGAAGAAAGCGAACCAGGCCATAGACGCAGTAAGCGCGAAGAATGGAGTTGGGTTCACAAGACTGTCTGGAGATTATGGTTTGGGATGCGAGTATAAGGATGCAGAAACCCACACACCTAATAACCCTCTTAGACCCTCTTAGATCAGCCAGATTCCTACGCCAACCTACGAGATGGCGAAGAGGATGAAAAAAATGTTTGACGCTCTTTGTTCCTCCAGTCCTCAGGCACCTCACCATGATCCATACGCACATTGAAAATCCTAACTAATCAACAACATAGTCTCCCTCCTTGATACATGCAACTGCAATAACATCCATTCCAGCCGGCTTGCCGCATTTCACTTTATGCAAGGCTTTCACCACCTCTTCTCTCTTCACCAAACCACTCGCCACGACTCTCTCTCACTTCTCATACAACCCCGACCCAAACACCCTACATCTGCCACCCTAACATCAAACATATTCTATAGTAATTGAAATGATTCACTCCATCTCTTCCTCACTTTATCACTACTTGCTATCACTACACCTTTTGCCCCCTTCACCGATGTTTCTCTTTGTTCTTTTGTCTTTCGCGCATTATTGTCCTCCCTATATTATTGTCCCTATAGTTTACTGACACTCACTCACTCAACTCTCATTTGCCCTCTTTTTTAATCTCCACACCTTCTTCTTGACCTGTCGCTTTTGCTTATACGTCTCCCAATCATCTGCACTCCTTCCCTGTAAGAATTGTTCAGAAGCCTCTCTTATCTCATATACAAACAGTTTTACTTCTTCATCCCGCCGCTCACTACTCTTTCTAATCTGCCCACCTCTCACCTTTCACATGCAACATGCATCTCTTGTGCATGCCATCACTGCTTCCCTAAATACCTCCCATTCCTCACACACTCCCATTGCCTCATTTAGTCTCACCTTTGGCCATTCCGCATTCAGTCTTTTCTGGTATTTCTTCACACAAGTCTCTTTTCGATGCTCACTTACTCTCACCACTCTCTTCTCACCGATACTGTTTCATCTTTCTCGAAAACCTCTACAAATTGACACGCTTTCTCTTCTCCTGTTTCATAATGGATTTAGTTCTCATCCTTTAGAGTTTTCTTGCCTATGACACGGCTTTAAGGATTCAGGTCACGGCTCTCTCTTGACGAAGTACAGTTGTTCATTTGACAGATGGGACAGAGAGTTTAGCGCTACCGTAAATAAGACAAGGTATTATATGACACCGCATGACTAAGGCTTAAACACGACACATTAAAAAGAAAAATCATTCCTATCTGTTCGAGACACTGATTCAGACGAATGTGTTTTATTATCCATGTAAAGAAAATGTTGGTTTATTTATACAGACAGATATATTCTGGTCTCGAAAACGAAAGCGAGAGAATATTTGATCTTTTTTAATATAAGGATCGGAATGTTGCTGGCATATGCCCTTGCGGTGCGGAAAGTATGAGAAAAGATGGACTTACGCCCTTGTGGCTGGGAGGGGACGAGGTAGTGGGGTGGGGCGGGTGAGGGATGTGGGTTGGGTGGGGGCGGGTGTTTGGGTGGATGGTAGAGGGCTTGCAGCCCCACATTACCATACGCCACAGCCAAGCTCCTGCCCTCCTTATTACCACGCCCCTGGCACTCTTGTGTTCACCAGGGGCAGTCTGCCCACACCTTCGCCACGCCCTCATCACGCCCACTCCACACCGCGCACCACATCCACTCCAGGCCAAAACCAGATCTCCACCACGTCCACACTACAACGTTTACCACATCCGTACCACACCCACACTCTGTACGCTTACCAAGTACTACACCCGCACTATATCCATAGCACATCTGTGCTACACCCACGACATACCTGTTCCATACCTGTGCCTAACCCACAACACACCTGTTCCATACCTGCACCACACTCACAACACACCTGTTCCATACCTGTACCACACCCACAACACACCTGTTCCATACCTGTACCACACCCACAACACACCTGTTCCATACCTTTACCACGCCCACACCCAGCCCATTGCGCACCTGTGCCATACCGCCCGCACCTGTGTCATAATCACACCGCATCTGCACCACAGTCACACCTCACCTGTACTCACCCTCACCACCTCTACGAAATGGGGAGTGTGAGTCAGTGTATATGATGGACTAATGTGTATGTGTGTGTGTGTGTGTGTGTGTGTGTGTGTGTGTGCGTGTGCGTGTGATTACTATATACTGTTGCTATCTGTGTGATACGAGGAAAGAGTCTTACGCTCGTGTTATCCCCGTCTCTTAATCCTATATATTTTTGCCATGTCTTTTCTTTTATAGGTATGCATACACACACACACACACACACACACACACACGAGTCTACGCCAGGTACCCATCTATCGACCAGCCCCTGGGGGAGGATGAACACCCGGGTTGGCTGAAGGATTCGAACCCTTGAGAGCCTGACAGGCTCCCCTGATGACTCATGGTCAGTAACTCTAACCACTAAGCCACGGAGGTATGTGTGTGTGTGTGTGTGTGTGTGTGTGTGTGTGTGTGTGTGTGTGTGTAAATCAGTGGTATTTACAGTTTAAGCTCAAATATATATTTTTTGGCGGGAGACAACAACTATGATAATGATAATAATAATAATGACAATAAGATATATATATATATATATATATATATATATATATATATATATATATATATATATATATATATATATATATATATATATATATATATATATATATATATTCATTATTATGTATTATACTTAATCGTTGTCTCCTGCGTTAGCGAGGTAGCGCAAGGAAACAGACAAAGAATGGCCTAACCCACCCACGTACACATGTATATACATAAACGCCCACACAAGCACATATAGAAAACTATGCATTTCAACGAATACATACATATACATACACAGACATATACATATCATCACATGTACATATTCATACTTGCTGCCCTCATCCATTCCCAGAGTGCTACTAAAAATACCTATCTATCGACGGTATATAATAGAAATTTCGTAACATCTTTGGGGCGTGAACCGTAAGGATACCCAAGATTGTTATGTGGTCGGGGAGGAGGAGGGGGAGGGAGGGAGATACCTCAGAAACATCGCAATCGCTAGCGTAATGAGAGTCACAGTTGTTCGAATCGCATCCCACGCCATCGGTAAAACACATTGCTCACCATAGAAGAGTCACTCTGAGGTGGAAATTGTGAAATTACCTCATTAATTCTTTCTAGGTTTCCCAGGCTCCACCTCTAGGTGGCGATACCCTCAGCAAAAAAAGCCATGCTTCACGAGGTGGTATGATTGGCAGCGAAGAATCTAAATCATCTCAGAGAAAGAGAGAGAAAAGCATACCCTGCTCCTGCGCGTATGGAGCTGCAGCTTTGAAGCTGGAAGAGGTTCATGAAGAGGGTGTTCCAGAGGGTCTGCATAACTACCCATACGTTCCTCACATCGTAGTCTCCCGGTCTAGACCAGAAAGCCTTCACTTAAACAGCAATCGTCCATCCGAGCAGCACCCACAACAGCGAGAGTGGCCCGCTGGCGGCGTCAGCATAGCCATAAGACCCCCAGGCCATCGATGGTATAATGGCTCAGCCAGGGAGGGTCTCCCCCCACGCACGACCACCTTGGACCACTAGCAGCGGCGGCGGTTGCAGGATCAGTAGCAACGTGCGCCACAGTGTGGTGGTATGAGCCACACCGCCCCCACACCACTCCGGCCCCTAGGAAGACAGATGAAGGAACACCTTACCACGCTACAGACGCCCCCTCTCCTCCGTCCGTGAATATTCATGACGTCCTCGAGAACACAAAAGGTGAAACAATTTACATAGCGGACTCTCTCTCTCTCTCTCTCTCTCTCTCTCTCTCTCTCTCTCTCTCTCCCCCCTGCCACCAGCAGGAGTAGGAGGCCCTCTGGCCAGGCCCTCAAAGAGTCAGGCGTGTGTGTGCTGGAGGAAGGAGAGCTTAGGGGGAAAGTTATGAGAGAGAGAGAGAGAGAGAGAGAGAGAGAGAGAGAGAGAGAGAGAGAGAGAGAGAGAGAGAGAGAGAGAGAGAGAGAGGAGGGAATGTCCACTGCATCTAATTACCGAAGGGCATTATCATTATGGCTCATTACTGCAGTTTAAGGCATGTTCCTGTCGAGCACTTAATTACCATCCACTTGGCCCCGCTGACAAATGCACGAGCCTCACGGAAGACCACAGGGAAAAAAGGTTATACTTAATTTCTGCCTTTGTGGTAACGGGCGAGTTCCAACGTGTCTACCTTCTGGACCTGCTGGTCGAAGAGACGATCTTTTAGTTTTGTGTAGATAACGAACTTATCTGTTATCGTAAAATGAACTATATTTTATTTTAATACGAAGCATTAAGGATTAAGATTTCTTGAGTGTATAGTAAATTCAATCTGTAACATCGTACGGAAATATGTTTTTTTTTTTTCCTTAAGCTGTCCTTCAAGACGGAGGCAAGTGTAATGATATCTTGTTTGCAGTCAATGAATAACACCAGGTCTCATAATCATAATCATCATAAACATAATCATAATCATAATCATAATTATAATCATAATCATCATAATCATAATCATAATCATAATCATCATAATCATAATCATAATCATAATCATAATCATCATAATCATAATCATAATCATAATCACAATCATAATCATAATCATTATAATCATAATTATAATCATAATCAGGGAGCTTCTGTGTCTTGAGAACATTAGCCTTAAATCTATTTTCTATGAACTCCTCTCTCTCTCTCTCTCTCTCTCTCTCTCTCTCTCTCTCTCTCTCTCTCTCTCTCTCTCTCTCTCTCTCTCTCTCTCTCTCGCGTCCTCTTCTCTGCATTGCCATCCTCGGCCCCAGGGAGACGCATGTTACCCATGCATTCACATCCCCCTGATGTGATCCACCTCTACCCTCAAATGCACCTCCACGCCTTTCATTTTTACGTAGCTTCCCTGTCATTACGAAACCATAGATGCTACACCTCCTTAATGCTGCGTATATCACTTGATCAATCCACCTGTGAGGATAAGCATTGCACTGGACGTATGCAGTGCCCCTCAGCTGTGAATACTGGCCCCCAGTAAGGCGATAGATTTATTGTTCTATACCAGTCTCTCTTTCCTGTTTTAACGAGGTAGCGTTAGGAACGGACGATAGAGCCTTTGGGAGGTGTGGGGAGAGGGTGGACCAAGAGGAAGTCCTCGCTTGGCTACTTCTTCAGTTGTTACTTTTGGAAACACATGATGATGAAGGGGAGGATTTCCAGGCCACCAGCTCCGGCCCGTCTTAGTCGCCCTCTGCCACACTTGAGGAGATGCGTGGGCGGGAGTCTTTGTCCTCTGGTGTTCCATATGCAATGTGTCTTACACTCTTTCCCTCTTCTTTTGTCCTCTGGTCTTTCAGCTAGTCTCGCTGTCTTTCTCCAGCTGAGCGACGTGTTGCTCTCTCTCTCTCTCTCTCTCTCTCTCTCTCTCTCTCTCTCTCTCTCTCTCTCTCTCTCTCTCTCTCTCTCTCTCTCTCTCTCTGCCTGCGTGTGTGTCAATCTGTCTGTCTGTTTATCTGTTTGTCTGTCCCTTTCTGTGTGTGTGTGTGTGTGTGTGTGTGTGTGTGTGTGTGTGTGTGTCTGTGTGTGTGTGTGTGTGTGTGTGTGTGTGTGTGTAAATACTGGATATGTGCAATATGGATCCGACAACCCTCGCAAATCGACTCACAGTGGGCCATGAATGAGGCCATCAGTAACCATGAGCCAGGGAGCGTCGCGAGCGAGGTAATAGCAGGCCCCGCGAAGCCTGCGCCTCCCAGGCTCCTCCCTGCCCGACCTACCCCAGGCAGTGGCCACGTCTTGGGCCGTCACAGGAAGGGCCGTGCACCTGTGGGGCGCCGCACACAGGTGTTCTAATGTGTGGTTATCTCTTGTGCGTTGCGGGGAGAGAGGGTTTACGCTCGTGTTGCCCCGTCTCTTAACCTTGTATATATGTACTATGTCTTTACACACACACACACACACACACACACAGTGTGTGTGTGTGTGTGTGTGTGTGTGTGTGTAAAGACATAAGGTAACTCATATTACCTTATATGCACGTAACATGTCTTTACTCCTACATGTGCACACACACAAACACACACACACACACACACACACACACACACACACACACACACACACACAAACACACACACACACACACACACACACACACCCAAAATCACCCATACACACCTGGCACAGGACTTTGTGTGTATGTATGTGTGTGTGTGTGTGTGTGTGTGTGTGTGTGTGTGTGTGTGTATGTGTGTGTGTGTGTGTGTGTGTGTGGTGTGTGTGTGTGTGTGTGTGTGTGTGTGTGTGTGTGTGTGTTTACCACATGATAAATGAACCCGTCTCTTCTAGTACATCCAGCGCTTTTGTTCCTCTCTCCAGCACCGCCCTTCCAGCATAACACACACACACACACACACACACACACACACACACACACACACACACACACACACACACACATCTGTATCTGTCGCACTCGCTCCCCAGTTTCCAGAAACCTGGTTGTCGGGCCGCCACTTCTTGAGGCTCGGGAGTAGTAATTTGGCTCTTGTCCGCGGCCGAGCGTATAATCAGCCAGCCGTATTTACATTCTTGTGGTCATACCGGCTGCCTGACCTCTGATCCACCGTGGTATCATTACCAGGGAGAGCAGTGAGGAGGGGATTGGGGTACGACCCATCCGTTCCTCCTCTCTCGGGGACCTTCTTCCTCTTTTATGCCATGTCATTGTTTATGTCCATGCGTAGCAGCTCCGCTAGGCTATCGCGAAAGACTGTCTTACTCATGAAGATGCAAAGGTGGCGTCCTCTTCTTCTTCTTCTTCTTCTTCTTCTTCTTCTTCTTCTTCTTCTTCTTTTTCTTCTTCTTCTTCTTCTTCTTCTTCTTCTTCTTCTTCTTCTTCTTCTTCTTCTTCTTCTTCTTCTTCTTCTTCTTCTTTTTCTTCTTCTTCTTCTTCTTCTTCTTCTTCTTCTTCTTCTTCTTCTTCTTCTTCTTCTTCTTCTTCTTCTTCTTCTTCTTCGTCTTCTTCTTCTTCTTCTTCCGAAACCGGTGCAATATCTTCCTGTAGTGGGTCTTTCTTATTTGCATCATGGTTTCGGACTGTTCTTTACGAAGCGGGAGATTATAGGTTTTCTTCGATCCTCGTCTGTTCTTAACAACACTTCGAGAGCACTTTCAGATCACTACAACGTCACCTGGTCGACTATCAAAACGTCATCTGGTGGGTACAGCGAAGTCATTAGGGGAGCTGAGAGCAGTAGGACGCTGGGGAAGTATTGCTCCTCACCACATACGTCACCTGGTCGACTTCCACTGGGAAGGGATGGCCTGTATTCAGTAGAAATACGACAAACGGGGGTCCAAGAACGCAATTAAAACGAGTAGATGAGTAAAACACTCTGAAAATGACTCCTAATTAACGTTTAATTATGTTTAGTGCATGACGTCAGTATGCACACTTCATGCTCTGAGAAAAGGCTTTACAAGAGTTCTTAGTTAGTTGAGTCTCCGTTAAGCGTGTGTTGGCCGCAAGGCTGTGTATTCAACAGTGTGTTAGTGCGTCGTTAACAGTGGCCTGATGCATGTCAATGTATACCTATCAATATGCTTTTGCTTGTATTGATGCATTTCTAGTTAGTACCCATACTTACAGAAGACACGAATCTGCAGTATGATAGTTCCAACCAGAGTCGTGGCCAAGCAGCCCTCAACCGCGCATCCAGGCGTAAGAAGTTTCTCTAATTACTGATTTCGGTCTGCTCTCTGGGAATACTGGCCTAGTCCCGACATGTCCTAACCCTCAGGAATTGCTGCTAACTTTGGTCGAGAATGGCCGAAAGCCACAGAAAGACTGGTACTGCCTTGAAATCAGACACCGATTCGCAATGGTGCCACCGTTCGAGGAGAGCTGTATAGTTCCCGAGCTATCATTTGACTGCCAGCAAGCGAGTGGGACTTGCCTCACCCCAATTATCACTTCTCCTACACCTGTTTCTTTCTCAATCCACTCCTGCAGTGTTCACAACCCACAGAGCCAACATCCTTTCGTCTTGGAGCACCATCTGTCTACTTCATCATTTGCTCTTCATCGCTGTGAATCCCAGCTGTCTAAGGTTTCCTCTCCTCTTCCTTTCACTCCATCGTTTCCTCTCTAAAGGCAGTGTTTCTGTATACTACAAAAAAACCTGTCGTTCGCCTCATGGATTTCAGGTTTCCTAACTCCTCAACCTATGGACGTCTCTTCGACTATTTGACTTTCTGAAGTGAAGCGTCGCTTGAACTCCACTATGCAGTGATTGTAGTGTACATCGCAGCCGTCGGCTTGCTTCTAAGTTAAGTTGATCCCGTGAAGTCGAAGGCTCTCTCCTTTTCTCTTCCTCAGCGATCGGGAATAACCAACAGAGCACACAACATCAATTCCTGATCTTCGCTACCACTACTCCCCTAACATATCCTACTTCTTTTGTAATTCATAACCACAATTTGAATCCTAAAGGGACTTCCAGTTATAACGTTCTTTCCATTTTCAGTTGGACACGTCCATCTTTGTTCCTCGAACCCTGACCTTGGCGCGCCACTTTTGTAGGGCTTACAGTTTGTCCAAAGGGTAGATTTCACACTGATCGTCCTTGTGGGCAGTACTGCTTCGCGGGTTGGGAACATCACCAGCTGTGTTAACTGTAGTCTGGTCATCTTAGATGTGATGGAGTCATACGTCCGTAAGTCTACTAAACATTTATCCCGTGAATCATGGCTTGATCGCTCCTGCTCTGATGCCCAATGCATCAGGGACAGACTGTACTAGGCCCTGTAACTTTTTCCCTCTTTTGAATCTCATTCCACCTCAACTGCTACTCAAAAACATAGCAAAGCTGTTTTCCGTAAAGTTAAACAGGCTTCCATGATAAGAACTGTGCTGACTAGACATCTTCAAGTGATAAATCCTTTTGCTCTTTAACCAAAAGCACTTCCAGCAGACATTGTATACCAACCTTCCCTTCTCATTCCCCACCTGATCAGTCTTTCGCTAACTCTCCAATAGCACGAGCATTGACATAATTGTATACTCATTTCTCTCCTGAAAAACTCCACTTAGTAAACATTATAAAATCTATTTCCCAAAAGCCGGAGGTGTTGTGCAAGTTCCACAGTTGTTTTTCTTAGGAGGAGCTATTTCAGATCAACAAGGGTTCCATTTGCCCGAGTGTAGGGGTACTGTTTCTATGACTGGGATGGTTCTTCTTACACCTGTCTTTCAGTCAGCCTGGAATCAAAACCTTCACTCTATTAACTTTCCTGTTATCGCCCCTGTTCAACCTTCCCTCACCGTCTGCCATGGTGTTGCTTTTCTTTCTCTGCTCTACTGGTAAGATTTCGGCCACTGCTCTTGTAAGATGTCAACAGGCTCATAAGACCTGGACCCACAATACGCATCTCGCTGTTGCTTCCCATAGTTTCCTTGTGGTGATCTGCCAAACGAGGAATGGCCGTTACAATACCTCCTTCCTCCGTATAGCGAGTCTGTGAACCCCCTCCTCCCTCATATGTCTTTCCTCCTACAACCATTCCACCTTTGAGAGTTGGGTCTACGAATATCCACGGAGCCCAGATTAATCCCTTCGTTATTTTTCTGTTCATTCTCATTACCTTACCTTCCGTCCAAGCTGGCCATGACTGTGGCATTCTTTCGTTCACGTCTTATCATGCCTTCTGAACATAAAGAAATATTCTAAAACTGTATTCGAGCTTGAATGTAAGAGTTGCATTCCTGTTCTCTAAAGGTTAGCGTTCCTGACCGTGACGCATTCACGGTCAGGGTCGAGCGCATAGGTTCGAATCCTGGTTGCAGCAGTCGGTCCACAGTCAATCCAGCTGTTCATCCGCCTCAAGGGGGTGGTCGATGAAATGGGTACCTGGATCGGGCTAGGGTATGTATGTGTATCTAGCATCATTGGGATGGCCTTGATTAGGGCCTCAGCTGTTCGTGCCACCTACGCTTTAAAAAAAAAAGATATATACACATAAAGATCAAGGAAGGCTTAGTTCTTAACTTGCTTGGGAAGATAATCCCTTGCTGGAATAACTTACTAGAAGAAGTTCACAAGTCAAATCCAGTGAAGAATTGAGATAATATAGAAAACTTCAGGGGGAAGTTAGTTCATATAGAAGCGTCCTGTATCCAAATAACCCACTACCAACGATATTCAGTCAGATCTGTCCTCTAATTTCCTTCGTGAAGGAAATGGGTCAGTTTACCTCAAGGCGTTGCCTGATGACCAGCCATATGACACTACAAACAGTGGATGAAGACATGAAGCATCAAACACCCTTGTAGGTTCGGCCCTCACCGCTGAAACGTGATGGCAGACTGAACTGGGAGGATAGAAGACAGCCCCTGAAACCGACGTTTAAAGTCGTACACATAAGGCACGCCGGGGACCAGTTTGGCTGGGACGGTAGGTTAGGTAGGCAGGGAGGCAGCACCTGTCTCAGTGCAGGTGATCGCTGCGCAGCTCAACAACGCCTGACAGCTTAGAACTGGTCGGGTGGAGCCTGTTAGTTGCGAGATTTATGGGGGATCAGTTTGATTTAGTAAAGGCAAGGCTCTGCTCAGACTGGGTAGATGACTGGCTAACTCTGACGTCGAGGTCACACCTTGTAATATGAGAGGGCCAACAGCTGTTGTTGTTCTGTGTAAGGCTTCTGCAGACCAAATGGGAGTGAAATTTGGTCTTAACACTGCTGACAATGGCCTTAGTCACCTAAAACGTGTTCAATTTATGCATGCTTTAAAAGGCTCCTGCTGAAAAGTGTTGTGTCTCTCTCTCCAGGCATGAATACCAGGTGGTTAATAGTTTCGGTTATAAGGAATACAGTGATTATGACGAGAGCTGGAACTCTGTCCATATGCTTTCCCAAGATGAATAAGGTTGAAACTGGGTAAGAATTGAAATGGAATATAGCCCGGATGAAATGTATTTCAGTCTCATTTTAACTTCTTTTTCCAACTGGATGGCGACAGGAGGCAACGGGATGGCACTGGCAAGTCGAGGGACAACGTCAACAAAGGAAAAGGATTGCGGGGTCTTGTTTTCCTAAGTTACTAAGTCAACAACAGAAAGATAACAGGTTCTTTAACTGTTATCACTTACATGCGTCATGCTGAAAACTCTTCCCTCACCTTCCACGATGCACTTTTGGCTAAGAATCTGATCTTATCTGGTCTGAAGACCATCATTGCTTTTGGTTAAGACATCCTCAAGTATCTTATGGAATTTGTTGTTCAGCAGGGTTGGAAGGGGTCAAATGCCAAGTGTCTGTGTTGAGAACCGGAACTGTCTGTCCTTTGCTGGCAAGCCAGTTGCATGGTGAAGACGTTGATCTGTGTCACTGGGTCGAATACCATGCGGTGCGGAAGGGATGTGGATCTATGTCACCAACGTGAGCGCCACGTTTTGTATGAGGGACTCTAATCTATGTCACTGGGTTGGATTTACTACGTTCTGTGGCATGATCTCGGATCTATGTCTCTGGGTTAAATGCCATGTGCTGTGGCAAGGATTTGGATCTTTGTCACCAGGGTGAATACTACGATTTACATCAAGGACTTGAAACTCTGCCACGTTCTGTGGTTAGATTTCGTATCTGTGTCTCTTTATCGTATAAAGAGACCGATATATGTGACATAGCTTACTGTGGTCCCCAGAAGGACGTTGAAAACAGAGAGAGTGAATGTTTACTTAAGCTTAAAGGTGGTGAGGCAATTGTAATGATTATTATCTCACAATCAAGATGTTATAATGTCACTTCGTAAGCTCCTTGATTCTGCCAAAAATGTGGGTCTGAGACAACTAGTGATTCGTTAACTTCTCCAAACGCGATCATGATTGATTTAAGTGAAATTGGTTTTCTCGACCGTTCCAAATTTTCTTGAGTGCAACGAGTTTCCTCAAGGGCAACAGATTCCTTAAGTGTAATGGGTTTTCCTGAGTGCAAAAGGTTCCTTGATTGCTACAAGTTCCTTAAGTGTAATGGGTTTTCCTGAGTGCACAAGGTTCCTTAATTGTTATAGGTCCCTAAAGTGCAAAAGATTCCTTGATTGTAAGATATTCCTTGAGTACAACGGGTTCTTTTGAGTGCAAAAGGTTTCTTGACTGTAACAGGTTCCTTGAGTGCAACGTGTTTCCTTTAATGTAACAAGTTCTCTTAAGTGTAACACTTACCTCGGGTACACATCTTTTTCTAAGCCAATGGAGCGGCAGTGGCTGTGGTTGACAGATTGTAACTGACCCCCATCAGTTGACCTGAGCGACTGGAAGAAGTGATACGATGGATTAAGGTGGATTACGTCAGTGACGTAAAGAATCGCAACAAGTAACGTGGCTGACCAGAACAAGTGATGGGACTGACGCATGTTACCCGAATCGCCGGATTACGTGATGCGTAGGGACGTAATGCGCTCGTGAATGCATCAGGGGATGGCACTCATTATCTCCCACTGGAGGCATTAGGTGGTCAGACGTGCAGGAGGATACACGTGTGGCTAACTAGACCAGGTGGCAGATGAACCAAAGACAGGTCTCCTGTCTTGGATGACTCGCCCTCTGAAAATGAAAAAGGGAGTCAGATGATTCAAGAAGTTGACTTTCAGGCAGTGAGGAGATTAGAACTGCAAATGAATGAGGAGTTGCCTCTCTCTCTCTCTCTCTCTCTCTCTCTCTCTCTCTCTCTCTCTCTCTCTCTCTCTCTCTCTCTCTCTCTCTCTCTCTCTCTCTCTTTCTCTCTCTCTCTCTCTCTCTCTCTCTCTCTCTCTCTCTCTCTCTCTCTCTCTCTCTCTCTCTCTCTCTCTCTCTCTCTCTCTCTCTCTCTCTCTCTCTCTCTCTCTCTCTCTCTCTCTCTCCCCTTTGCACCGTTGCGAGCCCGAGCAGGTAAACATGGCGGCAGGTTCCTGGCTGAGTGGAGGACGACCAGTCGGGTCAGTTCTGCTCGTCAAGTCTCCTCATTTCCTTCAGGTCCTGCAGACGACACGTGCCCACACCTCTCAAACCCTCCCAGCTAAACTGAAACTCATCCCATCTCCTGAGGTGATGACTTCATTCAGAAGGAACACAGACGGTAGTGATCGAGCGTCATGTATTCAGTCATCTGTGATCTGCCGTTCGAAGGAGAATTGCATATTTGATCCAGATGTTTATACTTTAGATACAAATATAGAAAAACCTCCGTGATGAAAAAAGGTGTTTCATATTACTTTTCGACGGTAACAGAACCTCATATTCCACATCATATTCAATTTTGGACACCGTGTCTTTCCTACCTCTTAGCAAGACGACACAAGACTGAACAAATACGAATGATTCAGAATCCATATCCACCATATTCACCCCATATAGTCACCTTGGTTCCAGGAGGACACTGAAACCTTTCAGCTCTCAACCAAAGAATTCGATCCTTGAGAAATGGATATAAATCCTCCTGGACGAAGACAGACACCGCTTCAGATCCCTCAAAGGAGGCGGCGGCTGGAGCCTCACATGTACATATCTCACATTTCCATACGCCTCCTCCTCCTCCTCGGCTCCCTGGACCAGAGCAGCAGCAGCAGCAGCAGTGGTTCCAGCCCCCTTGGCGTCAGAAGGGCATCAGTCCGTGTCCTGTTGTTACCCCTACCTGGCTCTTCTCTTAATGACGTGTAATGGAGGTCCCGGGACGTGCTCCGGCCCTGTGCGCTCGCCACCCGCGCATAATTTGGCCATTGACTTGCCACCTTGAGCCAGCAGGTCTTCAAAGGGCTGCGAGAAGGAGGAGGGACAGAGTGAAGCGGGCAAAGGTCTCTGGAGGAGGAAGGGGTGGGTCTCCTGGTCCAGCCAAAGAGCTGGGGCTCAATGCTCGGGAAAATAAAAGGCGCCCATCCTTTTTGATGCTCGCCCTGTCCTCTTTGACGGTATGGAAATGGGATTCTAATGGAGGCATTAGGGAGAAAAAGAGATTGATCGGGAGAGGTAAGGCCAGGATGAAAGGAAGAGAAAGGAAGGGAATTAGAAAAAAGAAACGCGACATATATAGCCAGACAGGTCGTAAAAAGACAAATATAGACGAAACAGAATATGATAATTTTCTCTGCTATTGAAACGACTCCAACAATGAATACTTATATTTATGAGTTCCTGGAGAATTACAGCAGAGGTATTCCTCTCCTTGTAACTCATGAGTTCTTGAAGAATTACTTTTTCTGAGCTTTCGGAACTGTTACTATTAATTACTTATATCATTATCATTATTATTATCATTATCATTATCATTATTATTATTGTTATCATTATTATCATTATTACTATTATTATTATTATTATCACTATTATTATTATTATTATTATTATCATCATTATTATTATTATTATTATTATTATTATTATTATTGTTATCATTATTATTATTGTTATTATTATTATTATTATTATTATTATTATTATTATTATTATTATTATTATTATTATTATCATTATTATTATTACTATCATTATTATCATTATCATTATTCTTATCGTTATTATCATTATCATTACTATCATTCAGTATCATTAATTATCATTATCATTATCATTATGATAATCATCATTATCATTATTGTTATCATTAGTGGTAGAAGTAGTAGTAGTAGACCATCTCTAAATAACCTATTCTCAAATCAAAGACCTGTTATCTTAGACAACTGTTGGAGTTGTCACACAGACTCGTATTTGGAGATACAGCCGGTGACCTCTGACTATAAACTGTTGGTTGCTATCAGCTTGCTGCAGGAGGAAAGCACACGTTATAATGTGGGTCATGGAGACGCCCAGGCCTCTAAGCCCTGAGGTATGCCAATAGAACGTGCTGCCGTGGTAAAGCAGGACCGACAGCACTTGAGGCTATGTGTGAGGGAACAATGAGGTGCCATCTCTTCGTTGACGTCTGCAGTCAAATCCCTCCAAGACGAGAAGAAGACTTCCGTATGGCAGACTGAACGTGATTGAGAACGGGAGGATTCTCCAACGGGAGAGACGATGCAGCTATCATGTCAGATGATGATCAGGGTGGAGAGGCATAGGGAGGCAATATCTCCAGTGCAGATCGTCTGAGATGACGATGATGAGGACGATGGAAGCACCACATCATAGTCTATTTGGTTCCCGAGTCATCTTGGTTTCGAAGGACTAAGAGCCAGCGACAATGGAGACAGAGATGGGACTCCTGCGCTTAGGGAACTTTGTTAGGGTCCAGTGAATTGAAGATGTCGGTGAATACGAGGAATTATTACAATTACTTGAAGATATGGTGAAGACAAAAGATTGCACCAATTACTTAAGATGTGGTGATGACGAGGGATTACAGTTACTTGAAGGTGTGGTGAAGACGATGGATTAGTAAAGCCTTTCCCACACACCAGCAGGAGGAAACACAACCAGAGGAAGATGTCGAGGTAAGCCACGTACAAGAAGGAACATAGGCTGGTCTGCGATCATGGGATACGAGGTTAGTGAAAGACGCTGGCAGAGAAGCCTCTTTACCAGGAGAGTAGATTGACGAAAAGCAGCAACGAAATAGCATTCGTAAGGCAAACTGTACAGGCAAGCAAAGTAGAGATATGGTTAAAGCAAATTGTTTGGAATTGATGATGAATGTTATTCACACTGACCATGATGTACACAGACTCTTATGCTAGATTCAAGAGACTGGATACATGTGAATTTAGGAAAAATCTTTTAGGACGAAAATATTCAAAATAAAGTAAAGTTCAAGTAGGTGTACAGAACAAGGAGGTACATCTGAGAGTTCGAAAATGGGATTCATTTTTCCATTTTTTGGTGACAGAAGAAAAAGTGTACTTTAGTGTTAATGGAATCTATGGTTAATCCTGAGTTATGTTAATGAATGATACCACATTACTGTAATGATACATATAAGGACAATAACAATGACGTTTTACAAGAAATTTCTGAAGAGGAATCAGGTTGATGTACTGGGTAAAGTTGGAAATAAGAACTTAAAGTTGATGACGTGGAATGCTGATGATGTTAGAGAAAAGTGGTCGTTCGATTACTCAATATGCCAGAGAGGATTATAGAGACTGATCAGTGATGCAGGAAACTGTTCGTGGTGACTGTAATTACAAGATTCACGGATGCAAGATAATCTGTGGAGATAAAAAGGTTAAACAACTGAGGTTTAATAACGTTGATCAAGACGGGAACACGAGTGGTATTTTGGGAGTTGAAGTTAAAGCGTTTAAGAACTGTAATGATAATTGGAGTTGATGATACAAAGGTAGAAGTACATGACATGGATGCAAACCCACATCCCCTTCTGGAACCTGAAGAAGATACGAAATCTTTTTTTAAAAAGATTGACTTAAAGATATTGTTGGTGATCTCAATGCAAATCACCCGGTGTTATTCCGAGGTGATTCGAGTAATGATAGAGACAGAGCGTTTGATAAGAATGATTAGATCTGGAAGCGAAATGGATGGGTTTGTGGGAGACAGATTGCCCACTCGTACCAGATGATGGCAAGTCTTTATTTAGTGGTTGTGGGGGAATGGTATGGAGGATGGCGATAACAACCAAGCAGTTTTTTGGTCTGGTAAGTGATAACTTCACCAGAGGCATGTGTATGACGTTTGAAAGGACATAGATTAAAAGGATGAGAGGGTAAAGGTGATGAATTCAAGTTTGATGGACATGCAACCACAAGACAAACATGTCCACAGATGCAATGATCTGTCCACAGTTGAGGATCGGGAGTCTCAGAGGGACGCCTTAGAAGTCCTCAAGGTCCACGATGGTATAAGCACACACCAGGTCTATCATGGAACACCACATAACATGAGGAGGCACCTGGAGGTTAAACAAGGGAGGAGGTCTAGGGTAGATGTAGTAGATAGCTGTAGAGCAGCAGATAAGCAAGATGGACACACACACATACACACACACACACACACACACACATATATATATATATATATATATATATATATATATATATATATATATATATATATATATATATATATATATATCATAGGGTGGGGGAGGGGGCGAAAATTCTGGGGGCCTTGAAGAATGTGTGGAAGTCGAGAACATTATCTCGGAAAGCAAAAATGGGTATGTTTGAAGGAATAGTGGTTCCAACAATGTTGTATGGTTGCGAGGCGTGGGCTATGGATAGAGTTGTGCGCAGGAGGATGGATGTGCTGGAAATGAGATGTTTGAGGACAATGTGTGGTGTGAGGTGGTTTGATCGAGTGAGTAACGTAAGGGTAAGAGAGATGTGTGGAAATAAAAAGAGCGTGGTTGAGACAGCAGAAGAGGGTGTTTTGAAGTGGTTTGGGCACATGGAGAGGATGAGTGAGGAAAGATTGACCAAGAGGATATATGTGTCGGAGGTGGAGGGAGCAAGGAGAAGAGGGAGACCAAATTGGAGGTGGAAAGATGGAGTGAAAAAGATTTTGTGTGATCGGGGCCTGAACATGCAGGAGGGTGAAAGGAGGGCAAGGAATAGAGTGAATTGGAGCGATGTGGTATACCGGGGTTGACATGCTGTCAGTGGATTGAATTAGGGCATGTGAAGCGTCTGGGGTAAACCATGGAAAGCTGTGTAGGTATGTATATTTGCATGTGTGGACATATGTATATACATGTGTATGGGGATGGGTTGGGCCATTTCTTTCGTCTGTTTCCTTGCGCTACCTCGCAAACGCGGGAGACAGCGACAAAGCAAAATGAAAAAAAAAAAAAAAAAAAAAAAAAAAATACTTCCCACGTATTCCCTGCGTGTCATAGAAGGCGACTAAAAGGGGAGGGAGCGGGTGGCTGGAAATCCTCCCCTCTCGTTTTTTTTTCAATTTTCCAAAAGAAGGAACAGAGAAGGGGGGCCAGGTGAGGATATTCCCTCAAAGGCCCAGTCCTCTGTTCTTAACGCTACCTCGCTAATGCGGGAAATGGCGAATAGTATGAAAGAAAGAAAAGATATATATATATATATATATCTATATTGTGTGTGTGTATATATATATATATATATATATATATATATACATATATATATATATATATATATATATATATATATATATATATATATATATATATATACACACAAACACATAAAGCTTACACATATCTTTACCACAAGAGAAAATAGCTTCCTTTCCTTATGTAATCATGTAAACCATAAACTGTATACTGCCCTGTCTTCATCACCTGTGAGGATGATCGGAAATCCCACACGCTCCTCCCTGTGTACACACCTCCACGTGCACACTAACTCACACTCACACGTCTCCATACACAACCCCACTCACTGACCCCAGTGTAGCCAACATACACACATATACATACTATATGCGTACGCAATTGAATCCTACATATATCGACAGACATGCCCCATCCCACAAACACACACACACACACACACACACACACACACACACACACACACACACACACACACACACACACATACATACGCACACACATACACACCAGACAAATATAACTCAGAGCTCCAACGCTCCTGGCGATCCGTCGGAAATGTCACCCCTCGCAGCTGACGTCCTCAATTCATTACATCGTGTGGGTATTTCCTGAGGCCACCCTCCTCCCTCCTGCTGCCGTAGAGGATACGAACACCTACGCGATGGCGTAGGTGACCAAGTTATCTCCGGTGATCTTGTGTCTGGGCGTCTTATTCTCGATTCACGTTTCGCTGTAATCTTCCAGCACAACAACATGTTCTTCGTTTAGGACTGTGTTTTCGAGATCAATCTTTTTTTTGTTTCTTCTTCGGCCGCCTGCATGTGTCAGAGGCCCCGCGCTCTCTGTGTGGAAGCTTATCTTGATATGAGGGGTATCAAAACCGCGTCAGTCTCCACAAACTGGATACAAAGTTGAGGTCAGTAGGATCGAGATCCTCCTGTGTTTTTGTGCCTCCTTGGTCACTCCGGACGCCGTCCATGACAGTCGAGCCAATTACTTCACCAGGTAAGGACGTAACCTGGTCTTTCAAGTCGTCCAACTCTCGCCCCAGCGCCTGGGGCCCTGCTGGGATCAATTTCGTGTGGTGAGGAGACCCTGGATAAGTCCCAGATAGGGGAGGTTAATGAAAATAAAGTGTGTTTTGCTGGATGGAACCTTTTATTATGTCATCATATACCACACGGTGTTGCAACTCAGGTAAAGCCGAGAATCAGACAAAGAAGACTGTGATTAACCTCTCTTTGCGAGGGGAACTCGCGTCTGATGGAGGACTTTGGGATGATAAGGTCATACCAATTTAGGCTTGTGGTATTTCAAGGTAAATGAAAAACTGTTCTATTCGGTGACTTCAAATCTAAATCCAAATTCTCGAGTTACCAGAGGAGATAGATGTCACCTCAGCTACACTATTCCTTTAACGGTAGGTTAAGGGGGCAATTACGGTCACGCCATTAGCATACCTCCTTGATCTGCCCATTTGCACCGCTTCAAGTCATACCGTTAGCTTAGGTCGTAGGTGAGATTGTCGATATTATTCCTACCAGGTTATTACACTCTGTAAAGCCACTTGGTTCCTGTTCATTCTTCATCATAACATGGGTCTCGGTGTGTGTGTGTGTGTGTGTGTGTGTGTGTGTGTGTGTGTGTGAAAGGACAGAGGGAGGGTTGAGGTAAAAACCACGGCAACCCAAACTACACGAATGGAGGGGAGGCAGGCGAGGTGATGGGTCTATAGCGTGCGTGTGTGTGCGTCATGCGTGCCGCACAGCTGACGTCATAGTCTTCTACGGTGGGTAGCTCACCTCCTACGTAGTTCTTGGCTTGATATCATCTGCGAATGGGTATTCCCCTTCCTCCTGTGAGGCGAAATCCGACTTACGGAACCAGGATGAGTGCGGCATACTGGCGTTGTGGAGAGGGCGTTGCAGCAGGGGATGTGGATTACAGGGGGCGTGAGTGCATGGGTTACAGTTGCACGCTGGATATAAGAAATGTGTGAGTGAACTACCATGTGAGAGTGGGGGTATGGGACCATGTGGCTGTGGGGGTATGAGGCCATGTGGGGCTGGGAGTATGAGCCCATGTGGGAGTTGGGGTATATAGCCAAGTGGGAGTATGAGCCCATGTGGGAGTGGGGGTATATAGCCAAGTGGGAGTATGAGGCCATGTGGCCGTGGAGGTATGTGGACATTTGGGATTGGTACTGTAAGGCCATGCAGGAGTTGGGGGTATGAGGCCATGTGGTAGGTAGGGGGTATGATATCATATAGGCAAGGAAGTCGAGTTCGAACATATAGGTATAAGCAGTGTGAATACATTGTTTACCGCTGGACACTATTCATACGGGCATTCCATTGCGTTATTGTGAAGCCTGGCGGCACCTGGATATGTGGACAGACAAGTGTGTAGGTGTGCTAGCGTGTGGCCGTACACGTGTGTGGTCATGCGCGTGTGGGGCGTGTACGTGAGTGGGCGTGCACGTGCAGGGTGTGCATGTGTGGGGGCGTGTACATGTTTCGGAAAATAGGTGTTTAGACATGTGACGGTGCGACCTTTATAAGCAACCAGCCAAAGATAACAGATGTGTACCTGAACATGTTTGCTGATGATGCCCAGGTCATGGAAAGTTGGCGAATTTACGGGGAACATGAAATACTTCAGCAACCAAGACAAGATATATGTGGGGATGGTCAGTCAGATGGCTCATGAAACTCACCTCTGAAAGGCGCAATGTAGCGAAGATCAGGTGTTCACACAAACCAGACGTTGAGGACCATATTGGGGGAAGGAAAGTTTCACATTCGTACTGTAAGAGGGACTTCAACGCTGATCGTGTCACCAGAACACTGTGCGAGAAAGGATCGCTGGGGAGACAAACTATATAGTTTATCAACGTCACAATCGCCTTCACTTACACAGGAGAGTAGAATGCTCATGAAGATGTATACGACACGCATTCGACCCAAGCTGAAATACGAAGCAATGAACCGCTGTAACTCTTAGGAAGCCACAGAGAACTTCTAGAAAAGATATAGAGGAAAGCAACAGACCTGATACCAGAGACGCGTGGAATGAGGTGGGAGGATAGGGGAAAAGCCCTCGATCCTTATCACACTGGGAGACAAATGGATAACGGAAGACACAATGATAATCACATATGAATTTCTGGGAAGTGATGAGGATAATGACATACAATCTTGAAGTCAGAGGAGCCTCCAGAACGGGAGGGTATAATACCTAGATGTTGGGCAAGAAAAGCGAGCGAAAGGATGTGATAAACTATGTCTCTATCAACACAAGACCACAAGACACAGAGGAAGGAAGCTCTTGCAGCGGTACTGGAAAGTCCAAAAGTGGATTAGACAAAGGCACGAGGGTAAGAGGCAGGTGGCCCCATGAGGGTATAGCTTTCGCTACATGTAAACAAACAGGTAGTGACGAACAATGACTAGTCGGATGTAAGCAGACGAGGGACGATGCCGTACCCTCTGCCATCTGGTGGTGAATATCGAAGTGGTTGTTGTATGGACGATTCCTCAACTGTGTAGATTAAGGAGGGAGGGGGAGTAACAGGGACAAGAAATCCAGCTGTGAGGAAAACACAGAAATGAGGCCATGAAACCTTTCGATGCGCAGATGATTTTTTTTTTTGTCTCGTCAGTGCGCAGAAAGCAATAGATCTAATTTGTGATTTATGAATAAGTAAATATGAAATGAAAATCCATTAGTTTTCGATATGAATGAAGACCTAGTCTGACCATGCCTAAGTACGCAAAGCAATCCGTAACTTATGCTTTATGTAAACATAAGTGATTAGGGGCATGAAAGGGCTATCAGAACCATTATAAGTTCCTTATCAATTAAGAAACATGTTTTTTTTTTTACCGAACTGACCAATCGTAGGAAGGGAAAAAGAGTCTCGGCTGTCAGAGAAAGCCACAGATTTATATTTCGTCTGTATAAATCCTCTCCAGTTAGAATATAGAATGTCTTTTTATTGAGACGCGGATATTAGAATCAAAATATGTAGATCAACTGGCATCCATAATTAAGACTGTGTTTACAGTCGAACACCTGCATATGATTGTATAAATGATAAGTAAAACAAAAAAAATGACGTCTGTCAAAGATACATTGGTTGGATGAATTAGATAAAGACATAGACTTCTGGTGAAGATAACTTCTATACAGTGGGTAAGTGGGATATCACCAGACGTAGACTTCTGGTGAAGATAACTTCTATACAGTGGGTGAGAGAGATATCACTAGACATAGACCACTGGTGAAGATAACTTCTGTAGAGTGTATGAGAGGGATGACACCGGACTTAGACCACTGGCGAAGATAACTTCTATACAGTGGGTGAAAGAGATATCACCAAATATAGACCACTGTTGAAGATAACTTCTATACAGTGGATGAGAGGGATATCTCCAGACATAGGCCACTCGTGAAGATAATTCCTCTACAGTGGGTGAGAGGGAGAAAGAGCGAGACAGTACCTATCCTTACCTACGTAATATCTAAGACAAGATTTTTCCCATTATGTAGGTCTAGCGCGTATCGCTCACCGCATATGTACAGTCTGACAAGTGACACCGCTATTATTCCTCGCCACGTACGTTCCATAAGGTGTCAGTCTTAAGTTCATCTGGGACTGTTTGTAACCATTTTCCTGAGCTTCTTCGAAAGATTTGCGTTCTGAGTCTACGCATCATTTAAAACATCACCTGACGTGACTTTATGTCGTTCCTCAATCTTTGTGTCTGAGTTTTAGCTTATTTTTCAAATTTTCTTAAAGCTATCTTCCATAGGATCGGTAATAAGCTATCTTCCATAAGATCGGAAATTAAGCTATCTTCCATAAGATCGGAAATTAAGCTATCTTCCATAAGATCGGAAATTAAGCTATCTTCCATAAGATCGGAAATTAAGCTATCTTCCATAAAATCGGAAATTAAGCTATCTTCCATAAGATCGGAAATTAAGCTATCTTCCATAGGATCGGAAATTAAGCTATCTTCCATAAGATCGGAAATTAAGCTATCTTCCATAGGATCGGTAATTTGACTCTAATTTTTTCCTTAATTTGAGCAAATTGTTTCTATTTATTCAGTTTGTTGTCGCACGCTGACATCATTTTCCTGTCTCCTCCCTCGAGACCTGGGAGGTCGAGTCCCTCTGAAACGCCTCGAGATCATTCACACGTTACACTCGCTCGATTCTCCTTGTGAGGCGCTTCTGGATCCTCTCTCATTTCTCGGCGTCAGTTTTCCCCGAGGGTACCTGTAGAACATGACTGTGTTCAAGTTAACTTCATAGGAGAACATGAGGAACATTCTTCATCTATTTCGTATCTCTCGTCCGTTCAGAGTTTAGCTTATCACCCCACGCACTAGTTGGCTCCCCAGTACAACTCCCCCCCAGTATGGTCTACAAACTCCAGGGTTTCAGGATGAACACTCGTAGGTTTTTTGGTTTTGTGTTATTCATGAGATTTCATGTCCTTTTCGCCACTTGTGCGACCGCTGCCTCCAAGACTTGACTGCTCGAGTTTTTCCTTCAGTGTGTTGTGCTGAGGTCTACTCTGCCCATTCGTATAGTATCGTAGCCTACAGAGAGAGAGAGAGAGAGAGAGAGAGAGAGAGAGAGAGAGAGAGAGAGAGAGAGAGAGAGAGAGAGAGAGAGAGAGAGAGAGAGAGAGAGAGAGAGAGAGAGAGAGAGGCGATGGCTTGATAGTACACTTCAATGGTAATTGACTTTCACTTCAGGGGCCGCTCATAACAGGTTCAGAGTGTGTTTGTTTTGTGTGTGCTGCGTGATTGCGTCCAACGCATATCCTTTCTTTCTCAGTGTGTCCCTGACGTGCCTCTGAGTCTGGCAGAGTTTAGCAGAGCATTTGCGATGGAACCAGCATCTACTATGCAACGTATTCCATATGCTGCGCCTCTTGCTATGCAGTGAGGCATATGGGAATAGGTTGGTAATTTTTTGTTCTTCTTCGTACGATGTGGTCTTACACTTATCCTCAACTCCTGAAGAAGGTGTTGAAGACTATCCCGTTCGGTGGCTGTGTGGCTCGACGATGGCGCCCTTAATGACCCCGTGGCAGTTGATAGGCCTGAACCCCAACCGGACCTTTAATGGCTCTTTATTGTTAACGTGATTACTCTATCACCCTACTTGTGTATGCTGATAGTGGCCTTACCAACGCAAGGACTCAGGGATGCGTCGAAGTTTCCCTCATCGTGTTGTCATCGGCTGGTATTTTCCTCCACTGTTTATATACCCTTAATGTTCCTGGAGGTGTTCGAGAATCGCCCTCACCTCCGTCAGGCAGGTCTCACCTTCTGATCCAGCAGCTCAAGGGTAGTCTAGTCTATTGCGCTGTCTCAAGTAATGGCCGTTCTGTTGCTCTGTATCGTAACCTCTGATTGCTTGGGTGTATGTATTTATTTCTCCATTATCTGAATCTTTATTGCTTTATGTTCATCGTGTCCCCATCCTTTGATAAGCCTGTGAACATTTGAGCAACATCATATGTATATATATGAGTATATATGGGTATTCAAGTACATAATATTCGAATAGTTATTTCCTATTAGCCAGGTCCATAGCCTAGCGGTCAGCATTCCCGCCTCTTGCACAGGGGTCCTGGGTTCGATCCTGGCTGTTGGAGGTTTGTATGTTCTATGAAGGTGCGCGTTTATATGCACTATGTTCATATATATATATATATATATATATATATATACGCCTTAGCCAGGTACCCATTTTATCGACCAACTCCTAAGAGTGGATGATCAGCTGGGTTGAATGTGGACCAACTGTCGCGACCAGGATTCGAACCTATGAGCTCGACCCTGGGCGGCCTGTGAGTACGTCATGGTCAGAGACACTAGCCGCTACACCATGGAGGACCATAGTCAGTCCTGTTCTCATAGACATCCTCCACCGTAGTATTGATCCCATTTAGAGTTATGATTGGATGATAGTATGTTCGGGATATTTCCAGTTTAATTAGAGGACTTTAAGACCGTTTTGTGGGTCGTGAAAGGCCGCTCTTCAAAAGCCTTATTGATCATCCGTAGGTCACAGCACTCATTCAAAATGGGCGACCTTGAAGATGCAAACCATACCAACGGTACCTCAGGATCAGAGGGAGGATTTAACGGTATCAGAGATTGCCATATAGACATTTATTGTTTGTCAGAGTTTTACCATCAGTTCTTGTTATTACTGACACAAAGAGACTGGTTGATCCATATCCTAGAGATGTGTTGAAGATTCGTCTGTTGAATGTATATCTACTATTCCCCTGCACTGTCTTGTATCTCGATATTCTTTTCATTTCGTCTACTTTCTTGCTTGAGTGATAGAATGTGTCTCTTCAACTGGTGTTGTCGTACCATTTATCACGTCATTACGTTGACTGACACACCCTCTTGTGG
Source organism: Panulirus ornatus (assembly GCF_036320965.1). Classification (NCBI taxonomy): domain Eukaryota; kingdom Metazoa; phylum Arthropoda; class Malacostraca; order Decapoda; family Palinuridae; genus Panulirus; species Panulirus ornatus. The sequence goes on from NC_092280.1 coordinate 8,985,020, forward strand.
TGAGATTACCCACTTGTGATCTTATCTCCGAAGTTCTGATCTTCTTTTAACAAGATCAATGAAATACCAGTTTTCTGACTTTGTCATTTGCATGCATCTCGACTGTCGTTGCGTTAGCCACGAAGAACTCAAGCAACATTCGTGTTATATAATTCTGTTCTTTTTCACCAGAAGAACTCGTACAACATTCATGTTATATAATTCTGTTCTTTTTCACCAGAAGAACTCGTACAACATTCATGTTATATAATTCTGTTCTTTTTCGCCAGAATTCTGATGGTTATACAGAATCCATTATGACATTTGAGTTATTCGTAGTTCCCAGTTGGCTTCGTGCTCTCCCCTCCATCTGATCAGGTGTTGGTCGTGGTTCATGGGTTGTAAACACCTTGTGTTCCTCCATCGAGAGGATCGAGGCGTACGTACACCAGACGTCCCTCATGGGTGTTGCCTCGAGATTGCTTTACCGATCTGCACAGACCTTCCAGTCAAACCTAATTAATGAAGCAGTCTCGATTTTTTTCCCCACTCTTCAGGAGGTTGGGAGGAGGAGGAGGAGGAGGAGGAGGAGGAGGAGGAGGAGGAGGAGCAAGGGGGACACAGAAGCTGCAAAAATAGGATTTACGATCACACAACGAGACTGATATTTGTCAGAGATACTGCCCGGCTGAGTTTTGTTAATAGTGAGGGTTGGTGGTAGCCCAGATGACGTGCGGCGATACAGAGAGAGAGAGAGAGAGAGAGAGAGAGAGAGAGAGAGAGAGAGAGAGAGAGAGAGAGAGAGAGAGAGAGAGAGAGAGAGAATTGATTATCGCAAATGAGATAAGGATAATTACACCTTGCAGGACTCCACGCGTCTTACACTCATCCTTAACAAGGGATCACACAGACGTCTGCAAACAGGACAGAGCTGAGGTAACCCGGCCAGTGTGTGTGTGTGTGTGTGTGTGTGTGTGTGTGTGTGTGTGTTTGACGACAGGTCACACACTGCCACAGGACGGTGCCGGCGGAGCAAAGACCCTCGTTCCTTGATCCCGTATCAAGCCAAGGACGCGCGCCCCCTGTGGAGCTATCGTCGAGGAACCGCCTGCATGATTCTGCACGAGTGGTGGTGTTGTTCTTGCAGGGCAGTGTGGAGTACGTGATGGTTATCTTGTGTTGCACCGGAGGAGCTGCGCCGTGCGGAGCCTTGTGTTGCTGCCAGGTATATGAAGGTTGTCTTGTCGTACTTGTGTTGCTGAGGGATGTCCACGCCTTCAAGCCTCCTCAGGCCGTAGTTTGCTTCTGGCAGTTGACAAGGGCGTCTTAACAAATCAGATACGTCCTCAGACTATCACTAAGGAAGGACTTCGAAGTCATATTCTGTCAACGGCGTAAGGCGTCCTCTCTCTCTCTCTCTCTCTCTCTCTCTCTCTCTCTCTCTCTCTCTCTCTCTCTCTCTCTCTCTCTCTCTCTCTCTCTCTCTCTCTCTCTCTCTCTCTCTCTCTCTCCCCTAACGGAAGTGTCAAGATCCAATCCACTTTGAGAGGTAAGCCCTGAAGAACCATTCTAGATAAGGTGCTCAGGTTTCTCCATGAAGAATGGGAGGGCCCAACGCACAGAGGGCGTGTACAGTGTACGCCCCTCCTTACTAGACTGTAATGACCTGTCTTCGCTAAGGGCGTGAACAGATTAACCCAGAGAGGCATGATGACCCATGTTATTAGCCAGATCAATAGAACTTATTCTGGTCGGGGAACGGTGGTTGATTGAGGCGAGTGGCGAACGATTGTTTGGTAGTGAGGCAGGGGGCAATGAGTGGTGGTGGATGTTCGTGAGACAGGGAATGGTGGGTGGTGGTAGTTGGTCGTGAGGCTGGTGGTAGCTGGTCGTGAGGTAGGAGATGGGGCTGGTGGTAGCTGGTCGTGAGGTAGGAGATGGGGCTGGTGGTAGCTGGTCGTGAGGTAGGAGATGGGGCTGGTGGTAGCTGGTCGTGAGGTAGGAGATGGGGCTGGTGGTAGCTGGTCGTGAGGTAGGAGATGGGGCTGGTGGTAGTTGGTCGTGAGGTAGGAGATGGGGCTGGTGGTAGTTGGTCGTGAGGTAGGAGATGGGGCTGGTGGTAGTTGGGTTGTGAGGCAGGAGATGGGGCTGGTGGTAGCTGGTCGTGAGGTAGGAGATAGGGCTGGTGGTAGCTGGTCGTGAGGTAGGAGATGGGGCTGGTGGTAGTTGGTCGTGAGGTAGATGGGGCTGGTGGTAGTTGGGTTGTGAGGCAGGAGATGGGGCTGGTGGTAGCTGGTCGTGAGGTAGGAGATGGGGCTGGTGGTAGCAGGTCGTGAGGTAGGAGATAGGGGCTGGTGGTAACTGGTCGAGAGGCAGGTAGTGGTGAGTAGCAGTATCTGGTCGTGAGGCAGGACAGGGAATGAGGCTAGTGATGGTGGTAGGAGTGTCGTGCCAGATAACACTACAGGGAGCTGGTCACCGCCCTGCTCTACCTGACGGACCTGCTTCCAAGACCAAAGCAAATTCAGGTGTGATGTCTTCGTCTCTCTCGTCCTTTGGGAAATCTTAGGGTAACTGCAAATCCGCCTTGTCCTCTTGCGTCCAGAAACTGGATTCCCTTATAGTTCTTTGTGTTAAACTTTCGTTAAGAATTTGTTTCATGTTACATGGCCTGTGCCACGTCATTCATCCTCTTCTCCTCTCCTCCGATCTGACCAAGCTACAGCTGACTAGGTCTTTTCGGTGCCTTAGTCTCCACTAAATCTACTTACCGTCTCCTACGTGTCTTTCCGGCGCCAGGGTCTCCCAAGTACAAGTGGAACAAGGAGTATAGATGAGATGGTATACCCCCTCGACCCCTCCTTCCTCTGTTTCAGATCCCAGACCTTTCAATCCATCTTCTTGGCTGCATATTTTGGTGTATCTCATCCCTGAGATGAAAGACTTTTCTGACTCTCTCAACTATATCCCCAGTGCTCTCCCTTCTGCTGTCTCCAAGGTCTTTCAGACTATACTCTAATCTCACTTTCTCAAACAGTTAACATCCAGACTCCTTCTATCCGAAAATTAATTTGGCTTCCTCTGTGCAAGATCTGTTTGTTACATTCTTCCCTAAGTGACTCACTCCCGGTCCTCCTCTTTCATGGGTATTTGTGAATCCTTTGCCGTGAACCTCGTCATCTCCAAAGCCTTTATTTTTTTTTTACCTTTCTTCCTTCTGACGTCTCATCAGTGTTCATTACCTTCACGTCCAGCAGGACTTACACCATAACAGGCAGCTACGTCCAGAGAGCGATGCAGGACGATGCCCCAGCTCTCAGTGCAGTAGAATGAAAGGAACGTATTGATGCGTCAGAACGACGGATGTGAAGACCATCAACAAACAGTGACGCTGGATCAACAATGGTGCAGTATAGGGAGACGAAGATGAGCCAGCGCGATAACAACCCAGCCTCACCATCCCTCAAGCCCTCACACAGCCCTTCCCTCACCACGAAACAGCTGTCAAATTAATCAAATTCCCCCTCGATAAAAAAACCTCCCCACCTAAGCTAATCATCAAACCCTCTCACTAAACCTACAACTTGGTTCCAGCCCCTCACACCAGGTTTTCTTTTTATTTAAACTTATGTATGACGGGGGTCTCCAGAGCAGGGCTAAGCCAGCGGGCATGAGCAGTGATAGCCACATTACATGAGGTGTCATAACGCAGATAAGCAACATTACACGGTCTGTCCATTTGGTCCCAGATCCTATCGTAGGCTGGAGTCCGTCTCGCCCCTACAAGGCATTCTGTCCGTCTCGAGGGTGACCGGGGGAAGAGGCAGTGTGCTACTGTGTGCTTGCTTGATATTAGTAGATCCAGTTTACTCAAGGGTTACTGAGAGTATAGAGTGAATTAATATTTATGCATATACTCGTTTATAGAGCTAAAGGCACAGGTAAGGGTATATAATGCAAGGGGAGAGAGAGAGAGAGAGAGAGAGAGAGAGAGAGAGAGAGAGAGAGAGAGAGAGAGAGAGAGAGAGAGAGAGAGAGAGAGAGAGAGAGAGAGAGAGAGAGAGAGAGAGAGAGAGAGCTATCCATATTCGAAACAATTCCAAGATACTGGAATGTTTTTAGATCATCAATGATACATTGTTGATTGCACTGCAAAAGCCTTAACAGTGTTGCTGTGTATAAGGCATAAGAGATGTGTCCGAGCAAATCAAGCTTGTGTATATCTACATAACGATAAGGAGTGAACTCTCGGGTCTTCGTATAGCGTCCAACCAATACCATAGGGATATGTGTATTCATATCAGTCATAATATTCTAGCGTAAAATACTGGTTACGAAAAATGTTATTGGTGTTAACAACTTTTTCATGAAAGTCTTTGAATAAAACTACGACCAAGTAAGTGTAAAACATTACTTATGGGGATTTGTTGATATATTAGTTAACTACTGATGTACATGTGTATTTTTCATTTGCATGTTTCAGTCTTCGGTTTGAGGACTCGCCAGTATTCGGTACCCAATGAATCGAACAGCATACAACATTCAAGAACATAAACAGGTAGATAAGTATAGAAAATACATGAAAATACATGGACCTATGTATGAACGTCTGGCGCGTGTGTTAAGTACGTATGTATGAACGTCTGGAGCGTGTGTTAAGTACGTACGTATGAACGTCTGGCGCGTGTGTTAAGTACATACGTATGAACGTCTGGCGCGTGTGTTAAGTACGTACATATGAAGTTCTGGCGCGTGTGTTAAGTACGTATGAATGTTTGGCGCTTGTGTTAAGTACGTGCGTATGAACGTCTGGCGCGTGTGTTAAGTACGTACGTATGAACGTCTGGCGCGTGTGTTAAGTACGTACGTATGAACGTGTGGCGCGTGTGTTAAGTACGTACGTATGAACGTCTGGCGCATGTGTTAAGTACATACGTATGAACGTCTGGCGCGTGTGTTAAGTACGTACGTATGAACGTCTAGCGCGTGTGTTAAGTACGTACGTATGAACGTCTGGCGCTTGCGTTAAGTACGTACGTATGAACGTCTGGCGCGTGTGTTAAGTACATACGTATGAACGTCTGGCGCGTGTGTTAAGTACGTACATATGAAGTTCTGGCGCGTGTGTTAAGTACGTACGTATGAACGTCTGGCGCGTGTGTTAAGTACATACGTATGAACGTGTGGCGCGTGTATTAAGTACGTACGTATGAACGTCTGGCGCGTGTGTTAAGTACGTACGTAGTGTAAGTATGATTACCAGGTGGTGACTGCATCTAGTGGGCTCTTAGGCCACGTGACAGATGAACTGTGTAGGGAGACCTTCATGTGAAGCACATGTCTCGGGTCGAGAACCGGCATATACTGGAACACGATGAAGTCAGTCATGAAAAGGACTTTAAACTTAGCGTATGTGTTCGTAAGATAAGCGTAGACAATGTAAGATACGCACAAAAGAGTCAGGTAAAGCATATGAAACAGTAGAGTTGATCGAAACGGATAGATTCCATCCATTACAGTCGAGTTAACAAGGTGAGCCCCGCTTCGCTGTGGTATACCTCATAATGGGAGTGAACAGTGACCATGGAAGGGATCTTAGTAACCCAGGCCCATGATGGTCCAGGCCAGGAAACGGAATTTTGTCCTCGTTAGGCCAGGCCGGCGAAGCAAAGGTCTCAGCAACCCGCTACCAGCTGCCTCTTGGTACTAATGAGATCACAACACATTGTAATGGCCAGGGAGAGAGAGATTTGTGGTAGTAGTAGTAGTAGTGGTAGTAGTAGTAGTAGCAGTAGTAGTAGTAGTGGTAGTAGTAGTAGTAGTAGTAGTAGTAGTGGTGGTAATAGTAGCAGTAGTAGTAGTAGTGGTAGTAGTGGTAGAAGTGGTAGTGTAGTGGTGGTAGTAGTAGTAGTGGTAGTAGTAGTAGTGGTAGTAGTGGTAGTAGTAGTGGTAGTAGTAGTAGTAGCAGTAGTAACAGTAGTAGTAGTGGTAATAGTAGTGGTAGTAGTAGTAGTAGCAGTAGTAGTAGTAGTAGTAGTAGTGGTAGTAGTAGCAGTATTACCAAGGAGGGAGAGATATGTAGAGATCACCACACATTATAATGGCCAGATTTGGTTCTTGTGTCAGCCTTGGACTGATAGGGATATTTACCGTGTTGTTTTAGGTTGATAATATTCATTGTTTCTGTTATTATCATTATGATCATCATTATCATTATCATTATTATTAATATTATTATTATCATTATTATTATTATTATTATTATTATTATTATTATTTTTATTATTATTATTATAATTATTATTATTATTATTATCATGAAAGAGTATCATTAAATTTTAGGGAGAATAAAAAGATGTTCTGGAAGGAGGTAAATAAAGTGCATAAGACAAGGGAGCAAATGGGAACTTCAGTGGGGAGGTGATAACAAGTAGTGGTGATGTGAGAAGGTGATGGAGTGAGTATTTTGAAGGTTTGTTGAATGTGTTTGATGATAGAGTGGCAGTTATAGGGTGTTTTGGTCGAGGTGGTGTGCAAAGTGAGAGGGTTAGGGAAAATGATTTGGTAAACAGAGAAGAGGTAGTAAAAGCTTTGCGGAAGATGAAAGCCGGCAAGGCAGCAGGTTTGGATGGTATTGCAGTGGAATTTATTAAAAAAGGGGGTGACTGTGTTGTTGACTGGTTGGTAAGGTTGTTTAATGTATGTATGACTCATGGTGAGGTGCCTGAGGATTGGCGGAATGCGTGCATAGTGCCATTGTACAAAGGCAAAGGGGATAAGAGTGAGTGCTCAAATTACAGAGGTGTAAGTTTGTTGAGTATTCCTGGTAAATTATATGGGAGGGTATTGATTGAGAGGGTGAAGGCATGTACAGAGCATCAGATTGGGGAAGAGCAGTGTGGTTTCAGAAGTGGTAGAGGATGTGTGGATCAGGTGCTTGCTTTGAAGAATGTATGTGAGAAATACTTAGAAAAGCAAATGGATTTGTATGTAGCATTTATGGATCTGGAGAAGGCATATGATAGAGTTGATAGAGATGCTCTGTGGAAGGTATTAAGAATATATGGTGTGGGAGGAAAGTTGTTAGAAGCAGTGAAAAGTTTTTATCGAGGATGTAAGGCATGTGTACGTGTAGGAAGAGAGGAAAGTGATTGGTTCTCAGTGAATGTAGGTTTGCGGCAGGGGTGTGTGATGTCTCCATGGTTGTTTAATTTGTTTATGGATGGGGTTGTTAGGGAGGTGAATGCAAGAGTTTTGGAAAGAGGGGCAAGTATGAAGTCTGTTGGGGATGAGAGAGCTTGGGAAGTGAGTCAGTTGTTGTTCGCTGATGATACAGCGCTGGTGGCTGATTCATGTGAGAAACTGCAGAAGCTGGTGACTGAGTTTGGTAAAGTGTGTGAAAGAAGAAAGTTAAGAGTAAATGTGAATAAGAGCAAGGTTATTAGGTACAGTAGGGTTGAGGGTCAAGTCAATTGGGAGGTGAGTTTGAATGGAGAAAAACTGGAGGAAGTGAAGTGTTTTAGATATCTGGGAGTGGATCTGGCAGCGGATGGAACCATGGAAGCGGAAGTGGATCATAGGGTGGGGGAGCGGGCGAAAATTCTGGGAGCCTTGAAGAATGTGTGGAAGTCGAGAACATTATCTCGGAAAGCAGAAATGGGTATGTTTGAAGGAATAGTGGTTCCAGCAATGTTGTATGGTTGCGAGGCGTGGGCTATGGATAGAGTGGTGCGCAGGAGGATGGATGTGCTGGAAATGAGATGTTTGAGGACAATGTGTGGTGTGAGGTGGTTTGATCGAGTAAGTAACGTAAGGGTAAGAGAGATGTGTGGAAATAAAAAGAGCGTGGTTGAGAGAGCAGAAGAGGGTGTTTTGAAATGGTTCGGGCACATGGAGAGAATGAGTGAGGAAAGATTGACCAAGAGGATATATGTGTCGGAGGTGGAGGGAACGAGGAGAAGAGGGAGACCAAATTGGAGGTGGAAAGATGGAGTGAAAAAGATTTTGTGTGATCGGGGCCTGAACATGCAGGAGGGTGAAAGGAGGGCAAAGAATAGAGTGAATTGGAGCGATGTGGTATACCGGGGTTGACGTGCTGTCAGTGGATTGAATCAGGGCATGTGAAGCGTCTGGGGTAAACCATGGAAAGCTGTGTAGGTATGTATATTTGCGTGTGTGGACGTATGCATATAAATGTGTATGGGGGTGGGTTGGGCCATTTCTTTCGTCTGTTTCGTTGCGCTACCTCGCAAACGCGGGAGACAGCGACAAAGAAAAAAAAATCATTATTATTATTATTATTATCATTATTATTATTATTATTATTATTATCATTATTATTATTATTATTATTATTATTATTATGATGACAATTAGTAGTAGTAGTAGTAGTAGTAGTAGTAGTAGCAGTAGTGGTAGCAGTAGCAGTATTACCATCTGAGTGAGTCTGGAGGCCATCAGCCATCACTGAACTGTGTGCTAATTGACGGGAGAACAATAGAACGGTCGTTGTATGTGCTGAGAAGGGCGGCAGGAGGAATGTCCGATCATTGTTTTGGTGTGGACAAGTGTCGAAATCTGTCTGTGGTGGGTTTAGGAAAAGAGGAAATGAAGAACGTGTGAAGGAGGTGGTGAGAGTGAGTGAGCTTGAAAAACTGGCTTGTGTGCAGAGATTCAGAGTGTGTGATGGCGGAAAGTGAAAGTAGGGGAGTGGAAGAGGAGCGTGAGGTCTTTGAGGAAGCAATGCTTAAGTGTGTAGCGAAGTATGTGTTACGCAGAAGGTAGGACGTGGCCATGTGAAAGCGAGTTGTGAGTCGTGGAATGAGGAATTTAAATCGATAGTGGAAGGAGACAGGCAGTTATGTGGACGGTAACTGCAGGGAAAGAGCGTGACTGAGTGGGAGGAGTAGAAAAGAAAGCAGGAGTAGGTTTAGAGGTAGATATGAGAGCTGAAGATGAGGGCAAATGAAAGGAGTGAGAAAAAGTATTGATGAACCACAGAGAAAATAGGAAAATGTAGACGAAGAAAAAAATCAACACCTTTTTGACTTTGTCTATTGGACTTGCCATCTTCACAGTCACAAAATCATTATTGATTAGTACTATTTCAAAATAAGAATATGGCAAGTTTCGATGGTCACTAGCGATGCCTTGCAAGCAGTGAGAGGGGCAACACAACCTTGATTGTGAGAGATAACCAGACTATGTGAAACTTGTGTCCTTCTGAGTCAGATTTGGACCATTCCTGTTCAACGAGGAGAAATGCTTCAAGCGGCACACAAGGCCTGTCGTGGGCTGGCCACACAGTGAAGTAATGGCCTCATTATTCTTCATAAACTCGTAGATATGTAGTGGTTTAAGAATGGTATTCATATTACAACTACAATCATGTCTACTGAATGAGGGAAGTACACATATCTGCTTTGTCGCGAGAATATATATATATATATATATATATATATATATATATATTATCCCTGGGGATAGGGAGAAAGAATACTTCCCACGTATTCCCTGCGTGTCGTAGAAGGCGACTAAAAGGGAAGAGAGCGGGGGGCTGGAAATCCTCCCCTCATTTTTTTTTTTAATTTTCCAAAAGAAGGAACAGAGAAGGAGGCCAGGTGAGGATATTCCCTCAAAGGCCCAGTCCTCTGTTCTTAACGCTACCTCGCTAATGCGGGAAATGGTGAATGGTATGAAAGAAAGAAAGATATATATATATATATATATATATATATATATATATATATATATATATATATATATATGTATATATATATATATATATATATATATATATATATATATATATATATATATATATATATATATATATATATATATATATATATATATATATATATATATACATATATATATACATATATATATATATATATATATATATATATATATATATATATATATATATATATATATATATATATATATATATATATATATATATATATATATATGTAAATATGTAAATATGTAAATATATGTGAATAAGAGCAAGGTTATTAGGTACAGTAGGGTTGAGGGTCAAGTCAATTGGGAGGTGAGTTTGAATGGAGAAAAACTGGAGGAAGTGAAGTGTTTTAGATATCTGGGAGTGGATCTGGCAGCAGATGGAACCATGGAAGCGGAAGTGGATCATAGGGTGGGGGAGGGGGCGAAAATCCTGGGGGCCTTGAAGAATGTGTGGAAGTCGAGAACATTATCTCGGAAAGCAAAAATGGGTATGTTTGAAGGAATAGTGGTTCCAACAATGTTGTATGGTTGCGAGGCGTGGGCTATGGATAGAGTTGTGCGCAGGAGGATGGATGTGCTGGAAATGAGATGTTTGAGGACAATGTGTGGTGTGAGGTGGTTTGATCGAGTGAGTAACGTAAGGGTAAGAGAGATGTGTGGAAATAAAAAGAGCGTGGTTGAGAGAGCAGAAGAGGGTGTTTTGAAGTGGTTTGGGCACATGGAGAGGATGAGTGAGGAAAGATTGACCAAGAGGATATATGTGTCGGAGGTGGAGAGAACAAGGAGAAGAGGGAGACCAAATTGGAGGTGGAAAGATGGAGTGAAAAAGATTTTGTGTGATCGGGGCCTGAACATGCAGGAGGGTGAAAGGAGGGCAAGGAATAGAGTGAATTGGAGCGATGTGGTATACCGGGGTTGACGTGCTGTCAGTGGATTGAATCAAGGCATGTGAAGCGTCTGGGGTAAACCATGGAAAGCTGTGTAGGTATGTATATTTGCGTGTGTGGACGTATGTATATACATGTGTATGGGGGGGTGGGTTGGGCCATTTCTTTCGTCTGTTTCCTTGCGCTACCTCGCAAACGCGGGAGACAGCGACAAAGTATAATAAAAATAAAAAAAATATATCCTTGGCGTGGGGAAGAAAAAATTCCACCCCGTATTTCCAGCGTGTTGTAGAAGGCGACTAAAGGGGGCGGGAGCGTGGGGATGCAATCCCCTATCCTCTTTCCTTCTTGTATTTCAGTTTGCAAATAATGTAACAGAAGCAAAAACCAAGCAAGGAGTTGAGCCCAAACCTCCCATTGACACAAAGAATCTTTGAGTTCTCCCTTTTAATAATGATATTACTTTACTTCCTATGTTCCTTAAATCCTTTAATGTAAATGTTGCCTTTAGCAACAATAATACTATAAAGAATATCTTAATCAGGAACTCACGAGAAAATTCTCTTGGCTGCATCTATAAAGTGCCATGTAGAAGTTGTGATAAGTTTTATGTTGGGCAGACTGGTAAGGATCTTTCTGTTAGACTTAAGCAACATAAATGT